>NC_081413.1:168087731-168387731 GCF_030272615.1 Cryptomeria japonica
TCTTTGTCTTCATAGATAATTATTTATCAATAGTATAGATAATCACTCTTACATATTTTCATGTGTTGTTTGTTTGAGGTATTTATTTTGGTCTCTGCCTCCTTTTTAACTTAGTGGTTCATATTGTGATTAATGAAAGCATTTTAAAACTTTATGCATGTCTCCCTTTCTTTCTTCTCTGGTCCCTCTATGTTTACTGTATCGCCTTTATAGATCTATGGAAATTTTAAGGTTTGTATACGTTGAAATCTATGTGTATCCTTCTATTATCTTCTGCTCTTTGTAGAAATTGACTTTGTTGAAGATGTCAAGGAGCTCTCATGGACTTTTCATTTCTAAGTTAGAGAGGAAATTACAAGTCTTTCTAAGATGATTGGTAGGGCTTGATTTAATCCTTGATATGCATCTACATGATCATTGTGCGATTTATATTTCTAACTTGTTCTTTAGTTCCTCTTAAATTTGGATTCAAATGGTTAATTGATGTAATATGGATTTATGTGCTAAGCGTGTGATGAGGATAGTAAGTTGGAAGGAAAATCTATTTTTTGCAGGAAGCTAGATTAAATCGGTCTTTAGAAGACATGGAAATGACTTACTCAGTGAAGTTGTAAACACCCTATTCTAAACAAGATTGATGTAATTGAAAGGAAATATCAAATGTATAGCTCCGTAATGGCAAATTGCCACTTAATTTAATTGATCAACATAATTCTAGGAATAATATTCTTTGGGCAAGATCGAAGGTTTTCTTCACCTAATTCTTTCCTATTGGTGCCCACACTTAATCGGGTTGTAAATTTTCTTTAAAATTAATAAAATTATTTGGCCAATGGCCCATTATCTATCAAAAACAAATGAGTACTAAAAAAGGGTGATAAAAATGTAAAAAAATATCATAAAAATAGGTGATCAAAATGGGGCATCAAAATGAGACTTCAAAATGGGTTGTAAAAATAGGTCATCAAAATGGGTCATAAAATTAGGTCATCAAATGGATATTAAAAATATGTACTAAAAATGGATAGTAAAAATAAGTCATAAAATGGGTACTCAAAATGGGTCATAAAAAATAAATACTAAAAATAAGTACTAAAAATAGGTCATTAAAATGAGTACTCAAAATGGGTCATAAAAATGGTTCATTAAAATAGATCATTAAAATGTGTACTTAAAATGGATAATCAAAATGGATCATGAAAATGGGTTATGAAAATGGGTCATTAAATAACTCATCAAAATAAGTACTAAAACTAGGTCATTAAAGTGGGTAATAAAAATGAGAGCTCAAAATGGGTCATAAAAGTGGATAGTCAAAATGGGTCATAAAAATAGGTATTTAAAATGGGTTATAAAAATTGATACTCAAAATGGGTCATCAAAATGGGTACTAAAAATAGGTCATCAAAATGAGTACTAAAAATGTGTCATAAAATAGGTCATCAAAATGGGTTTCAATAATGGGTACTCAAAATAGATTGTAAAAATGGGTCCTAAAAATAGGTGTTAAAAATGGGTACTGAAAATATGTCATAAGAAAAAGTCATAAAATGGGTATTAAAAAAGGGTCATAAAAATGGGTAATAACATGTGTCATAAAATGGGTACTAAAAATATGTCATAAAAATGGGTACTTCAAATGTGTCATAAATATGGGTACTCAAAATAGGTCATTAAAATATTTATTCAAAATAAGTACTTAACAAGGGTCATCAAAACGGGTACTCAAAATGGGTCATAAAATTGGGTACTCAAAATGGGTCATAAAATTAAGTACTCAAAATGAGCCATAAAATTGGATACTCAAAATGGGTTATAAAAATGAGTACTCAAAATAGGACATAAAAATGGTTACTAAAACTTGGTTATCAAAATAGATACTCAAAATGGGTCATATACTGGGTACACAAAACGGGTCACAAAAATGGGTACTCAAAATAGGTCATAAAAATGGATAATCAAAATGGATACTCAAAATAATGTTACAAGCTAGGGTTGCCATTGCACCAAAAGATCGACCTGGCAATGCCCGATACAATCACTAGACTTATAGAATCCACAGGAGACTATTAAACCATGTTGTGAATCCCCATGAGGGATGCTAGCCCACTGCCAACAATCCCCCTCCCAGCATCACTCGCTGCAGTCTGCATGATTCGAACCTGTGACCAAGCTCCGATACCACTTGTTATAAGCTAAGGTTGTCGTTGCACCAAAAGATCGACCTGTCAATGCTCGATATAACCACTAGACTTATAGAATCCACATGAGGCTATTAAACCATGTTGTGCAACCGCACAAGGGACGCTGACCCACTGCCAACAAATAGGTCATAAAAATGATTACTCAAAATAGGCTAGAAAAAATAAGTACTCAAAATAGGTCATCAAAATGGGTCTTAAAACTAAGTTATTAAAATAGATCATAATAATGGGTAGTAAAAATGAGTCAAAAATGGGTACTTAAAATGGCTAATCAAAATTTGTCATAAAAATGGGTACAAAAAATGAGTCATAAAAATAGGTACTTAAAAAAGGGCTCTAAAAATGGGTCATAAAAATAATTTATTAAGATGGATCATCAAAATGGGAATTAAAAATGGGTCAACGAAATGAGAACTCAAAATAAGTCATAATAATGGGTACTAAAAATAGGTCATCAAAATGGGTACTAAAAATGGGTTATCAAAATGAGTATTAAAAATGGGCACTCAAAGTGGGTTATTAAAATGGGTACTAAAAATGGGTTATCAAAATGAGTATTAAAAATGGGCACTCAAAGTGGGTTATTAAAATGGTTACTAAAAATAGGTCATGAAAATGAGTACTCAAAATGGGTACTAAAAAAGGTATTAAAAATAGGTAATCAAAATGGATACTTAAAATATATCATAAAAATGGGTAGTCAAAAATGCATACTAAAAATGCATGGGTCTTAAAAATAGATACTCAAAATGGGTATTTAAAATGTGTACTAAAAATGAGTCATAAAAATGGGTACTCAAAATAGGTCATAAAAATGGGTACTAAAAATGAGTTATAAAAATGGGTACTCAAAATAGGTCATAAAAATGGGTATTAAAAATGAGTTATAAAAATGGATCATTATAATGGACACTAAAAATGGGTCATCAAAATGAGTACTAACAATGGATATTAAAATTGAGTCATCAAAATTGATACTAAAAATGGATCATCAATATCGCTATTAAAAATAGGTCATAAAAATTGGTGCTAAATATAGGCACTAAAAATGGGTCATCAAAATGGGCACATAAAATAGGTCATCAAAATAGGCATTTAAAATAAGTCATAAAAATAGGTACTCAAAATAGGTCATAAAAATGGATCATAAAAACGAAAACTAAAAATGGTTCATCAAAATAGGTCATTAAAATGGGTAATAAAAATAGGTCATCAAAATGAGTCATAAAAATGAGTACTTAAAATGGGTCACCAAAATATCATGTTGCATACATTTCATTAACAAACACAGAGTCTTATAAGTATTGATCAATTTAACAAACACACAAAAATCATTTAGATCCAACACAAGATGCCATCTACTCAAAAGATGAACCAAAAATAGCTATAAGGTAGTCAATGCATTCACATTATTCAACTCACTATTCAAAAGAATAATAGATATACATATAAGTTATCATATTTCTTTAACACATTTATAACCATCTAAAACCCATCTTGACACAATCTAAAGCCTATTGAAGATAGAAGTTCAATCAAATTAGGAACAACCCCACCACTTGGAAGTTATCCCCCTAGACACAAGGTTTATCCATTTAAACAATAATTCATAAAATACATTCATTCCAATAATAAGAAGATCATTTAAACAAACCATTTCAAAAATGAAATCAATGCGTGGTAGAATAAATATTCATTCTAATCATAAAGCATCAAATATGTCTATTCCAACAATAAGACAAAAGATATCTTATTCCAAAAATAAAACATAAAAGGTAGCTTATTCCAATAATAACAAATAAAGTTTATCCATTCATAAAATATATTCATTCTCACAATAAATCATAAAATGTGTCTATTTCAACAATAATGTGTAAAATGTATTCATTTCAATAATAAGGTCTAAAATGTATGATTTCCAACAATAAGTTATAAAATATATCCATATCAACAATAAAAAATATAAGTCATAAAATATATTCATTACAACACTAAGACGTAAAATATATTATTTCTCAATAATAAATCTACACCAAATAGAATAAATATCCATTCTAATTATAAAGCGTAAATTAGGTTTATTCTAACAATAAGACAATGTTTGTCCATTCAATCACTAATTCATAAAATATATTCATTTTGACGATAAATCATAAAATGTATCCATTTCAACAACATGGTGTAAACTTATGATTTCAAACAATAAGTCATAAAATGTATATGTATTGCAATAATAGGTCAAATAATTTCATTCCAACAATAGATCATAAAATATGTCAATATCAACAATAAGACATAAGTCATAAAATATATTCATTACAACAAAACGTAAAAGATACCATTCTTAATAATGAATCAATGCCATATAGAATGATTATTCATCTAAATCACAAGCGTAAAATATATCTAACTTTAAGACATAAAAGATATTTTATTCCCACAAAAAAACATAAAAGATATCGTATTCCAATTATAAGACATAAATTTTATCCATACAAACAATAATTCATAAAATATATTCAATCAACAATAAATCATAAAATGTATCCATTTCAACAATAAGGTGTAAAATGTATGATTCTAACAATAAGTCATAAAATGTATATCTATTGCAATAATAAGTCAAATTATTTCATTTTAACAATAGATCATAAAATGCATCCATATCAACACTAAGACAAAAGAACTATTTATCAAAGATTAAATCAAAAAAATATTGAGATCTAGAAGATACTTAATGTGTGCAAAGTGATTAATTTTCTTACCGAATAAAATTCTTATTGAAGATGAGTTAAAAAATAAACATCAATAAAAATAATTTTCACAAAATTTCAATTTGAAGTACATAAACATTACATAAATTACTTTTAAATACTATTTCTTTTGCAATTTATTTTTACAATATAAATACAACTAATCTTTATTGACTTTTCAAAACTAAAAAATTAAACTATATTAATTTTTTAAAATTACTTTGCAATATAAATTTAACTAATATTAATTGTCTTTCAAAATAAATTAATACCAATTAATAATTAATCCTATAATAAATAAAATTTCCTTAAAATATAAATGCAACTAATACTATTTACTAAAATAAATTAATACTAAATACTTAAAAAATAGTAAGTCAAAGGGGTACCTTCAACTTGGAATATTTGGATTTTGGGGTTCCTAATTTTCAAGAGCCCTTTCATAGGTGAGATCTTTGTATAATTGTTGTGGTCTTTCATCTCTAAACAGACTTCGTGATCTTCTTTCTCTTCGTGATATTCTGATGGAATTTTCCCTAGTGAAATTTGCTGCCCTTTCTTCTCTGCTCCTGAAAACTTCTTTTACCAAATGTGATGCAAGAATAAAGGTATAAAGGCTGCGCAGTCATTGACACCATCTTCCAATCTTGTGCCACAATGGGAGCTTTGATACAGGTTAAATATGCATTATAAATAATTAAAAGTGATTTTTTTGGTCAGTTGTATTTGTGTACATTATAATAAGCATGTATGCAAAATGTGGAAGCATCAATTTTAAGTGATTTACAATTTCAACTGTCTTGGAATACTGAAAGTTAATTTAAGTAACGGACTATATGACAAAATACCTCACCAAGATGTGGTCTAATATGACTGTAGTAATTACAAATTTGATGGTGTTAATTCCAGCCAGGGAGCTAATGAATATCATGAGCAGTACTTCACAATTTCATATTCAAAACATAAGACACTATTAAAAAAAACTGAAAAAGATCTTACTTGCGTTGCCAGTGCCATGACAACCTTATAAACTTTGAAACAAAAGCTTTCATCTCTTGGTAGGCTGTAATCCTCATCATGAGAAAAATTTAAAAAATAATCAATAACGGAACTGCTCAAGACATTGTTCTTTTTTAACATTCTCCAGGCTCCTATGCTTATTTGTCATACCCAGATTTGAGGAGTATCTCTCAGTTCCTACATCTCAAGTCAAGAAAAATAGTGCGTTGGTAACAGCAACACAGTTCCTTGTATTTTGAAAAGAGGCTACATCTCAAGTCAAGAAAAATGGCATCAACAATTGGGCTAATGAAAACAGAGAGGGTGCATGGGAATAGCAAGAGGAAAAAGACAGACAAATTGCCATTCTCAAAAGTGCGAGTTTCTTCTTCTTGTTGCAGGACAGCCAGGGTAGGAAGTGTTTAGTCAAATGGAAAAGAGTTGGCATTTGAAATTTTATGCAGGTATATAGAAGAAGTGATTACCATGGTTTAGAAAGTATTTCTTACTTGTCAAGTTCATGAATGTTGACAATTGAAACAGGTGAGAATGTATTCCTGAGGAAAGTATAACTATTTCTATCTACAAGTCTGAAAAAGGAGACCGGTCAGCTACAGCAGATAGGGATTAATAACAGAGTCAAAACTGACATGTGAAGATCCATCTCGATAATCTAAAAGACGACAAGCAAACAAACTAGAAGTTTGGAGTCTTCAAATAAATGAAAACCCTATACTGTAAATCCCCTTTATGTATAGTCAATGATACCCAGTCTTAAAATATGTAATGTTCCTACAATATGCACATGAACCATAATATTTTTTAGCTAGTACCTACCTAAGATTTGGTAGAATCAACTATAAGTCTGTGCACTCACAAATACAACAAAATTGTTCGAAAAGAGAAAAGAAATCTCCCTGTTAATGGCATGCTGCTAATTGACATTATGTTCTTGCAGGGAAAGTTGGAAATAGCTAGAAGACAGCACAAAACATTAACAACAGTTGGGATAGGTGATAAGCTCAATCCCAAATTCATGGAATGGTAGACTAATTGTTCTGAGCATGGATGCTTAGATGGTTCAGCATATCTTCTCGAGCAGATTTGAACACCACATGGGCAGACTATGCAAGACCAGGTGGATGAAATAGTGAGGACTTTCCCAATTAAAGAGAAATGCAATTAATTGAATTTTACTGAAATCATTACTGGGAACAAAATTGTTTATTTATGCTGTCCTAAAACTAAAATCACCACTAGCAAGTCCAGATCTAATTTCTGTAATCATACATCTCGGCCTACTCAAAGGTTCAATTACAGATAGTCGCTATTTGGGTTTGAAAATATCTATAGTTTAGATAAATGATTTAAACAAAGAACCAATCACCCATTTTTTAGCCTTTATGCTCTGCTACATTATCCTGACCTTATTCCATCTAAGCAATCGTACTAATTATGTATTTGTGGATCAGATCCTGACATGTTGGAGGTAGGAAATGGTAATGTGAGCAAAGAATACCATTCTCATATTTAAATTTACTTAAGAGCCATTACTAGAAAATAACATATCAGATCTGGACCGGGAAACATGGAATTTGTTGTGGTATAACTGAAGAAAGATCAGTAAACAACGTTAACCACACTGAAGAATTAAACCCTCACTCAAAATATGTTCTATTTCATTATCAATGGGAACACTATTATGACTGAAACAAGTGTTATTAACTATATATTGAATGATGATGATAAACAATTTGAAATTCCATTTCCTCTTAATCGTGATTGTAGGCACCATTGCTGATTGGAATTGATGTGAGATATATGGCTCCAAGGACGAGAGATTCTTGGCAATGAAGTCAATCAACGTAAGATGCTTTTTAATTTAGGTCCACTAGAATGGTGTGCATGTAGGTCTATATTTTAATTTAGTTCTTCAAGGCTCACTGGACTAAATGGCTTGGATTTAATTTTGATTTTTTGAAGTATTTCTAATCTGACTTTATCTCACCAACGTTCACCACAATAAAATATTTAAATGTCCCACTTTTCAGACCAAAGGAAGAAGATGAGAACTGACCTTTCATATGTCGAATTCGCCTCCCATCCTCTTTACAACTATTTATTGTTGTCCATATTTTTCATCAATTCCAGAAACAGAAAAGAGGGAGTAGGAAGAGAATAACCTAGCTGAATCTACCACAACACAATTTTCACAAAAAATCAGTAAATCATAAACAATCTAACATCTAAACCAATACAACAACATTCATAAATCTATTCCCAAACTTAAACCAACAAAATCCATACCAGCAGATGGAGTAGTACGCAAAATTCATAGTAATGGAGATGAACTGTACTGCAGGCCTAAAATTAAAGGATATGGCCTAGTCTAAGGAGATGAATGCTATATGAGAGAAATATGGCTGTGAATGGGTCAATAAGACTGCAGCAGTCTAACCACCCAAGCCTTCCTTCTCATTTGACACGACATGGCTGGTAAAAGAAAACAACCCTCCTCCATGAACAAGGCTCTGTGACAGACAATAGAGGACATAATATGAGTGAATAACACCCTTATAATTTCTGCAAAGGATTTTAAATCTGTACAACACTATTAGGACTGATATGGCCTCTCTATCAAGGCTGCATATAACAAGTTATCACCCAAGAAGAAACACTAACGGAATAAGTAATATTAATCTCTACCCTTTAGACTCCAGCTAGCAGATTTTGTAGTAATTAGCAATTATTCAAACTTTTAAACCTGCATGGTCTGGAACAAAATATGGCTTGCATATAGAACCATCTCTCTAGGAACTGATATGTGATGTTTATAAGTTACAAAACCATTAATGGGGGAACTGTAAATAACAACATCACATAATAAAAAGACATATTGATTAACTAGACACGTGGAATGTTTGATGGTAGTCTTTTAAAAGAATAAGTTTCAGTAAGACAAAGGGACGTGATACAGAGGCTCTAAGACTACACCATATAAGTTTTTGACCTGACAAAGACGAAGTATAATAAGATCAAGGGCAACTAAATTGTATCAGGAAAATATAATAACCTAAGAATGTTAATTTGAATCAAAGTATTGAAAGTATTAATACCTATCCTCAATATTGTATCAGTGTACCATTTGAGGACAATTTGGGCTGTTCCTAGTGCATCACTTGCCCCAAATATCTTCACGTTTCCACAAAAATCATAAAATTTTGTTTAGGGAGGATTTTCATTCTATGTATGATTTTTGTTTGGGGAGAATTTCCATTCTATGTATGATTTTTGTTCAGGGAGAATTTTCATTCTATGTAGACAATTTAAAGACAAACATCAATCGCTGTAAACAATAAGACACAACCATTGAGGTAATTATTTTGATTTATAGCTGCAATCATTCCAAGAAAATAATCACTATGTTTGTAACGAGCAAACAACTTATAATTCATGAATCAATCATGAAACATTTGAGCACCTGGATGACATGAACATATGCTAAGTAGTGTAACTGGTCAAAGCAAATGCAAGAAAGCATGTAGTGATTACAACCAATTCTAAACCATTTTATGGTTAAACTTAATGCTCATAAAATTAATATCTAAACAGTTAACCTAGGCACCACTGTTCCAAGGATCACAACAGTTTACCAATTACATTGCATCATTAGATAGATACATAACATTTCTAAGACTGATTTGGGATCCTAGTATCTCTAAAGCATCCTAGTTTGTGATTGATTGGGCAGGGTGGACTGTAATACTTCCTTTTGAAGATGGAGAGGAAGAGCAATAAGGGGGTATGGTGAGGGTTCACTAGGTACGCCACCCCATGGATGGTATAGGCCACATGAGGCCAAGAGGGACAAAGGTTCCACTCTTGGGCCTAGGGTTGAGTTAGGGAACCCTATTGCAAATCTTCCCTATGTGCCCCATATGGGCTAGTTATTGGGGAGAAATTAGGTAAGGGCACTCAAACATAAGAGGAGAGAAAGATTGTCTGAAGGAGGAGAACGAAGTATAGGGTCTGCTAGGTACACCACCTCATGAGCATGGGCAAACCCACATGAGGCCAAGGGGGATAGAATTTTGCCCTTGGGCCTAGGGCCGGGGATAATTATGGCACCACATCATCCCCTATCTCAACCCTCATTATGGTTGAGCCCTTAAGATCAATTAGATTCATGTGTATAAGTGTATTTCTTTCTTAACCCTAAAAATGGATATATTATATGTATAATGTCTATATTATCATCTAATCCGATTATAGGTTTCCAATATAGGTTTATCTCATCCTAGTTTTGGGGTAAGGATTACATTTATAACTACATTGTGTTCTCTTTATGTGGATTTTGTCAAATTAGGGCTAATTACAGGATAATACAAAAAGGGGACATTGCACTGCTTGTTTTAGAGGAAAGACCAACAAATTGTATTTTTAAAAGATGTCTTTGTTTATGCATCAATAGTGATCGATACTATACTCATTCTTCATATACAGCTCGACTCCCCTCCACGACTCCCCTCCAGTTATTGTTTCACTTATTCGATCTCCTTAGAGCTTCACTTGCACATGAAAATGTCTTTGTCTACTTCATTTGTATCTCTTTGACTACCCTGAGAAAGCCTTTACTGTGTAAGGTCTATACAACCCAGAATGTTAACCATCTTCTAGATATAATTTAGGATGGATACTAAGTTTACTGCAATCCTTTGCTTTACTGTACTCTTTGTACTACAGTCTGAAATAATTGCAGCAGGTGTTGAGAAAGATGGAGTGGCCCTGTTATTTGGAGACACTACAGTTGATCCAGGTAACAATAATTACATTTCTACTGTTACATTTCTTTGACAGCCAAATAGGCCGCTTCTGTGAAGGCAGAGTAATTGTGGATTTCTATGAGATTAGATCGAAAGTGAGTTGACTGGAGGCAGGTTCATGACAGAAGGAGGAGAAGTACAGTTGGAGGAGGTACCCAGGGAAGTAAGTATATTTTTTAGATTATGTTGCAGCCCTGCTTGTAAGCATTACTAAACTATGGTATTAGAGCTAGGCAGATCATATTTTACTTCAATTTCGGAAGACTTATGTTAAAAGTACTCTGCATTTAAGGTTTGACACCTGATAATAGCCTATTCTTTTAACATCTCAATCATGGATTTAACTCGTGGGTAAAGAACAACCAGACTATTGATGTTCAGGCAAGATGGGTTTTTACAAACCAATACTCATATTTCATGAATTCATATAAATTGACAAAAGCCAACATTATCTAAAAAATTCATCTAACATATTATGATGCCTCTAATATAAAAACAAGGAGAGTATCTGCACAAGTTAATCGAAACAACATAGACCAGAAAAAGATACAAAAACCTGGAAATACTGATTAGAATTATCTGCAGCACTTCTGATTGTATGAAGTGAAGATTGAGAATACAATAACCGTGTCAACTAATGTGATATACATTCACACAATGCCCATGGATATATCAGTTCCCAAAATTGGAAATAGGTGCCATAACAAATGTTTTGATTTTGGAAATCCTTGTGTGTTGATAGGTGAATTGCGTTCTGTTTTGGAGGAGGAACCCAGGGAAGGAAGTAAGTATATTTTGTTAATCTTAGTTTTAAAATAAATTCAGTTATCTTGAATTGATCTTAATGAATTCTTATTTAATCCTTTTGAAGGGAACTAGGTTTCATCCAAATCCCCTGTTGACATGGAGACTTGTTGAGCTGCAAATATAAGTTTGGGTGAGGGAATTGAACATAATCGTAGTCCCGTGAGGGCATTGAACACAACCTCAGTTGCCCAAATTTAGAAAACCCAGTCCTGTGTGGACATTGAAAGCAAGCTCAGGTACCCAATATTGGAAATCCCATTACCCTGAGGGCCCAATCTTGGAAATCTCAATCCCCTAAGGGCATTGAACACAAGCTCAGGTGCCCAATTTAAACTATATTTTAATCTATGATTGCAATTTAATTAAAATATTATTGAAAATTTTATGTAAGTCAATAATAAGTAATCAAATCCATCTACAAATTTCCTGAATCAATCACAACGAATTTTTTTGTATAAATCTTGCAGTGGAAAACAACACGCCATGGAGTAATATTCTATCTGGGTATTTTTTTGAAAGAAAAAGAAAATTGCTTACAATTACAACAGAATCGATTGAAATGGCAAAAAAAATCGAAATACCTTTCAGATTTCTAATTCGCCTCCCATTCTCTTTAAAATCATTAATATTTATCCATCTTTCAGAGCATATGCCTATCACAACACAACAATCACAAGAAATCAGTAAATCATAAAGAATGTAATATCAAAACCAATACAACAACATTCATATATCCATTCCAAATTTAAACCAACAAAATCCATACCAGTAGCAAGCAAAATTCATACTAATGGAAGATGAACTGTACTGCATTCCTAAATTAAATTGATTTCAAATTAGGAGACGAATATAACTATATTTAGGAGACGAATATAGCCGTTTGTGATTTTAAATTTGAATTGGGAGAATTTTAAGCCAACGTTTAAAATGAATATTTAGGAGACGAATATCACGTGCTTTTAAGGCGCGTCTCCAATCCTTCGCATTCCCTTCCCCAAGTCTTAATATCGAATGGTTGAAATATTTATGTATACATTAATTGAATTTCACGTTTCTTTGTTTTAAAAAGAGAAATCAGCATAGTTCTAATCATCCTTTTTCCTTTGATTATTGTAAGAGTTAATAGTCAATTTTTAATAAAATCATTTTGTTGTAATTTTTCTAATTATAAGATAGGAGTCTAATCTATTTTGAAATATGAAGAACAGAAATGTTAAACTAAGTCAATCTTACTATGAGAAGAAACATAGCTACAATTAAATTTATTCGTCTACATAATGTGGCTTGCAACATATGAAAATCATTGTTTACATTATTCGTACATAAATAATAAGGAGTATAATATAGGAGCTTAAGTTTGTAAAATTGGAGATATAGATTCTTTAGTTGCCTCTCAAGCATAGGGCGTCTTAGAGCTTTCTAGTCTTTCTTGTGCACCCTTATTGTCTTCTTTTCCCTCTTCCATTATAGTTTTATAGACAATTTGTTTTCCTACCATGTTTGCATACACCTTGCCCTAGCTTTGGAATTCCCTCTAGTTTCTATTTTGTCTCCACTTGTCTTTTCGTTGTACCCACTTTTTTGTTTTGTCACCTTCACACCCCTTGTCAATTTGGCATAGGTCATGAGAGAATGCCAATAGAGGCTTGGAAATGTGGCTTTATAGACAACAACATAAATTGCTTGAACAATTCTAACACCCTTTCAAAACATCTATACTAAATATAACATGAACAACCTCACCTTATGATGTTTCTCCAACTACTTACATCCTTGTCTCATGATTTTACCCTTGCATTAAAGTCATTAACAACAAACTAGAAATAGAATTTGAGTTCAACTCAAGCATTGAAAGGGCACCTAGTATAATTTCCATTAAGAACTTACAAAACTAGAATATAGTTGTTGTCGACAAAATTAGAAATTGATGTTTCTTGTAACCATCATTTTTCTATTGACATTATTAGCAAGCGTCGCTAACTATGCACTTACCATATGATTGTAGTTTGGTTTTCTCTTAATTAGAGATGCTTTGTGCCACTCTTTCCCAATACCCCTTTCCATCCTACGTAACTTTAGTTTGCATCTATCCTTACCTTCCTTACCATATAAAGATCTTAGAACACCCCTCCACTTCATTAAAAAATCATAATAGATCTTTCTATACCTCACCACTTGATTACTTTTTCCTTTTCTTACACCTAACCCTTACCTAGTCATATTATATAAATTCCTTAATACTCTCCCACATATTGACAATTTTTCTCTCCTTATCTCACTTATCTATCTTAGAGTAGACACTTATATCTCACTACATCATAATGTGACAATAGATATTATATCATAATACCATGTAGTATCCTAATTCTATTTCCCAATCCCATTGTAATATCACTATCCCCATTCATTTAACACCAATAATTTATATTGTTTAGTTAAATAACAATACTTATCAATTTATCATTAAATAATAAATAATAGAGACTAATTACCTTACCGATTTTAGAGACCACTAATGATCCCCCATAATAATTCTTGATGGTTTTTTTATTAGTGAAGATTCTCCACTCATCTTAATCAATCTCAACTATACTATTGAAGGTTAAATACCCATCATTCACATCCTCATGCACAAATATATATATATATATATATATATATATATATATATATATATATATATATATATATATATATAATCAACCCTCAATCATCATTGTGCAAGTACAAATGCTTTGATTGGAGGAGAAGCCTACATCTTTATATTAAACATTCAAGAGCATATCTAATCCATCTAAGATTTTCATTTAGTAATAGCTTTTATTTATTTATTTTATGTTTGCATTGCTTATTGCTCTAGTTGAAGTATCCTAAGGTTTAGAATAGGGATCTTATATTTTCATTAGTTTTCAACTATTCATCCCAAATCTAAGATACAAATTCTAGCATGACCTTGTTTGATCTCTAGTTTTATTTTTGTATATTTTTCATAGCTTATTTTGGTAGCCTTTGCATAGAGAATTATGTCAAAATTGTGTTAGTTACTTGCACTTCAAGTCCAACTTTGGCATACATCACAACCCATTGTAGGATCTAGAATGTGTCAAAACATGTAAATCCATATAAAGTATGTTCAATTTGGATAAATTATAGGTATAGGCAATTTTGTTCCTACCAAGATGATATAACCCTTGTGTAAGCATGATACAAGATGTATACAAAAGAAACATTATTTCTAAAAAAATTACTTCAATTTTTTAAAATTTCAAAAAAAAATAAAGAGTTAAAAATTAAAAATCAAATCTTGTAGGTTAAGATAAATATGATACTCCATGTACTATGCTTGGTAGGAGTGATTCATATGCTTATTGCTCGCTAGGGATTTTAATACCCTAACCAGTAGATTAACAATAATTGACCCCACCAAAAGGAAAAATTGCCAAAAAAAAAACCACTATTAAGGTAAAGCAACTAGAAAATAACCTTACCTTCACTCCACAACTCACTTGCTCATTGTCCATCCACCATCTCATCACTTGAAAACTGTGACCCCTTTATGGCAAATACTCCCTCCCTAGTAAATTTACAACTAAATGCCACCTCCCTTGTAAATTTCCACCATAGTTGGGCCTAGCCAAGTTTTTAACCTTTAAAGAGGTAAGTGTTTTATAGTTTTATATGCACTGCAAAACTCTTTTTACACTCTTTACTTTGGATAGGTAAATTCTTTAGATTTTTCTTTAATGTTTTAGTTTGAAGTCCACTTTGTTGTGTCTCCTTATTAAAAGTATCATTTTTATGTATATTATCACAATTTGACAAATTTACATTCTTAAAATTGATCATATAGTTTTATGAAATCTTTGGTGATATCATTTTTTTTGTGTGATAATGTTATTTTAGAATTTTGTACAAATACGACTTTTAATGGCTAAACTTGTGACCATGTATTGTGAAGTTTAAGTTATGACTTTTGATAGATAAACTAAATATAAATAATGTGAGTGCACATATTTATGCTTCATTTAATTTCATAACAGGAAAAATAAGTTTAACTTGCACTTTAGACCAATTGTTGAAGTTTTTAGGAAGTTTTTTCATTGTATGATAGTTGATCAGTATGTGTCAAAGAGATAATTTTTTTGTTGCAACCCAATTACAATTACATATAAGCTTAATATGTTATGAAATTGTTGTGTTTAATCCTTAAAGAGTCTCTTTAGAAACCTAATATTAATTATTTCAAACTATTTTATAACTTTGCAAAACTACAAGTTGTAAGGGAATAAAGATGATAGAAAGTATTGAGAATTTATTTCTATCAAGTCACATAATAAAACCCTATATTCTTCTACGAAGATCTAATCTTGAACACTTCACCATATTCAAAAATTTATGTTGAAGGGTAAGTCATGGCACAATGAGGAGAATGAACTTGATTGCAAACCACTCATGAGTACAACTAACAATTCATGAGTTTCACTTGAAAATAAATTCAACACTTCAAAATAATTATGAACATTTGAGGCCAAGAATTGATGATGTAAGAATCAATGTTCTTGAGTTGATTAAATTGAGGTTACAAAGAAGTTTCACATGCAACTTGGAATATTGATGAGGCATTAAAAAGGTGAACTCAAAAATAAATGCCTTTTTTATGAACATGAAAGGTTGAATCTTTCATGGTTAAAAACAAGGATAACAAGTAGGAACCATTTAATATTTCCATTTTTTAGGATTTCATGTCATTTTTGCTTTTGGATGAATTATGGGAAAACCCACACATTTTGAAATTTGATACAACCTATGATGTAATGCCCCAAGCCAACACACCTAGGAAAAATCCAACCAAAAAAATTAGTTTTGAAACAACAAGATATGATAATTACATGTCACACTTGCACAACAACATGCAGACAAGTGGCATGCAAACATAATGGCACAAGAGCATTAACCACATAGATGAACTCGCCACTACTACAAACAAGGTGGAACCATAGAAGACATACCAATCATGAAATGAAGTTACCATACTGAATTTATGAGAGGGGAAATGATACCCAAATGATGATCGGTTACTAATACATGATAAACACACAATATAATTAATTTATGTTCTTTCATTCTGTGAACCTAATTTTTATGTAATTTCACTTCTAATTTGTGTTTCTATCTCAATATTCTATTTGTTTGAGATTGCTCATTTGGTTATCACTTTTCGTATTAATTCTTTATTTTATCTAATTTAAAGTTAGTTTGTGTTATATAAAAAGTCTATCTTAAACCCTAATATACACATGTAACAGTTAATTTATGTTGTTTCACTTGGTGAACTTGACAATCATGGATTTCCACTTATGAATTGTTTGTGTGTTTCTTAGAATCACCTCCATTTGTGTGTATTTAATATTGATTATATTTCTACTCCAAACTCTACCCTACACATTCGTACCTTCCACTCTTCACAACACACATGTTCCTGTTAATCTGGATGTTACTCATGGATCACATATAGGTAAATTCTGCAACAACACCTATCTTTCTTGAAACATTAGTAGTTCATTCAAGAAATATTAATCCCAAGGCTCAAAAATGTCAGATCTTGTCTTACTGATGTTGCTCATGGTTTGTTGTACTTACTATTTTTTCAAGGTGACTTACATTGTTGGTTTTGTAAGAAAAGGTCAAATTCTAAAGATAATTGTTAGATTCACAAAATCAACCTTAATTTGTGTTCAAAGATCTATAATCTACTTATATTTGGGTATTTTAGAGAACATTTTATTATCGTATTTACTAAATTTGATGCTTTAAAATTTTGAATTTTAGGGTTTTCAAACCTCATTGACTCAAATAAGACTGGTTACATTAAGACAAGTAGCAATATCCAAAGGTCATTTAGAGTTGTTGGGCCCCTAGATGTTTTGGAAGGATGTGATCAACTTGGGGGCTCTAGAATCCTAAAAGACCTCGTATACAAATTTGGATCAAAGGGCAATGGCCTCTTAAATATAAAGGGCCAAATGTTGTTATCTAGATATCTAAACAAAGTAGAGAGATTTTTGCTTGAGTCCCTATAAAAGTAGTTATACTGTGAGATCTCATAGTAACTTGGGCATTTGAAAATGAACTCTTCCTTGGTCTCCATATTGTGAAGGTAGCAAAGAGAACAAATCCATTTAAGGTGAGAATATGATGGTTTATCGCGACTCATAGTTAGTGGGAGCACACACTTATTTGGCCAAAGGAAAACCTCAAGCCATGTGACCAATAACTTTGGAGATAGTGAAGATAATATACCATCTTCCACCTATAAGAAATGCTTAGCTTAAAAGGTGAGCTTCAGGATAAGTTGTGCAGGAGGGGAGGTCCAAGTGGCCTAGATGTACTATTTGTAGATGTCCCTTCTAGTAATCCTAGTGATGATATCCTTCAATAGGAGTATAGGAGTGTCTGGGGATTCACACCCCCACCATGACATCTCAATCCACATCGAACAATATTTGGTAAATTGTTTTACTGAAAGTAAGACTTCATAATTTCCCTCTTCCAGCAATAATCATAGCAACAGTCACTCTACAACAAGTCGTGTCTAATAAGGATTATTAGACATTGGATAATGTTTATCTTCCCTCCTCTCCTAAAGACAACGATTCCCCCAAGCAACAGTAAATGATTGATTTATTATAACGAGGTGATTTGAATTAATATTAGGAAATAACTCAATAAGCTTAGCAAGCGACCCAAGCCGGGATCAGTTAAAATAAAGTCATAACCTTCCACTCTGATGGAGGAATATAAGATAGCAACACCAAGCATTCAAAAAAGGCATGGAATAATATAAGATACTAGTATACATAATAAATAATAATATACAATAGTTTGATCTAATATTGTAGTGTTGTACGAGTTCTCTATGTATGACATAGTGGATATTGCATATCTAGACCTGCACACTATCATTAAAGATGCATTGTTGTTTAGTTTTCTTAACATAGCATTGTAAATATTAAGTGTATCTGTTCATTACTCTTTTCATGATATGATACGATTTATGTCTGATTATTATATGTGAAACACATGCATAATACTAGAATTCTTTATATATTTTGAATGATTATTAAAGTCATCCATGGTAGAGGAAATGAGGGATTACAAGAGGGGCACAATGATGGGGTACTCTTATAGGTACACCACTTCATGGTGGTGACCAAATGGTCACACGATGTCAAGGGGGTACAAAGGGTACTACCTTTGGGCTTAGAAGAGATGGGCATCCCTCTATCATGGTGAATTAACACACTAGGAAATTCAACCATTGTGGATCTTAAAATATTGCTATATTATGAGAAAAAGAGTAAAATAGGATACAATAAAATAAATAAGAACATAATTTTGAATGATGAAAGTAATGCCCTACCTTTCACAACAAGAAAAAATTGAATATTTTGTTTTACATGCAACTTAGTTTTTCCAACACATTCCCTTAAGGTAGGTCCCACCGTGCAAAATTGATTTTGTAACGATAAAGTTTGACATATGTTCGGATGTAAGGAGTCACCCTATCTCATCTAATATTATATTCCATTTGTTGGACCTACTTGTGGTAACTCAAATTCACTAGCTTTCACACCACTATGGGTATATATTAAGATGTATCATTTCCTCCATTTCAGATTTCACACATAAGCTGACCTAATTATATTGTTATTGCTCTTATTTTTTGTTATACAATTTTTTTTAAGACATACTCTAACTCCTAGAGCTATCTCTACAAGATTAGGTTTAACCATCTTTAAGAGATAGGTACTTAACCAAGTTACTCTATAAATTACCATCCTTCTTTATTTTTCTTTATAAAACAAGTCAACCAAGCCACTACAAATGCAACTTATCCATGTACTAGTCTCTTCGTAGGTTATGTTGATACGACTTAAAAATTATTGGACTATTATAAAATGCACATAAATCCATTAACTAAATATTAGTAAGGTTAATACTTTTATTAGTTGGCCATATTGTTATCTCAAGTTGGTGTTGCATTAATAAAATTATGTATAATGGGAACTTCTATATCCTTGCACAAGCAATGTTATTAATGTAATTTATTACATACTAGATATATATTTTTTAAATAATTTAAAAAATTACCCAAGGTAATACATGTTACTCTTCTACTCTTCTAAACGTCAAAATCAAAATTTATAAATAAATATATCCACCTCGGTTATGCCAAACAATTAAATAATCTCCTTTCATTTATCTTGTAATAAGATAATTTTAGTTATTTAAATAAAATTGTATATACTTTACGATGTTGGGGTATACTCTTTAACTAATCTAAGTGTGTGTGTGTGTATATATATATATAATCTATGTATGTATGTATGTATGTATACACACACACACACACATATGCATATATATATATATATATATATATATATATATATATATATAGACACACACACACACACACTATGTGTGTGTGTATACATACATATATGTATATTTATTTTTACATGTATATGCATATGTATGTATATCATGCTTTAATTTTTTCTAGCAATCCATAATTGATATACTACTTAAATAGAGATATATTGAATAATACAACTATAACCTCATATTATTGTTTCCCTTCACTAGGAAATGTCGCTTATGAATAATTTTTACATTTAACCCACCTTTAGATTTACACACCAAATATAATGAAATCTCTAACTGTCAGCACTAAACTATGCTTTTGTATTATCTCGATTGACCTGTCTCCATTATGTTCAATTAGTTGGAATAGTTTACCATGTATTCAACTCGATTGAAATGCTCAAGGGGTCACCGGCTGACTTAAATGGAGGCTCATTTAAATTATCAACTAGGGACATATCTCAAGGATGGCATTGATGCACAGTGAAGGGCTTTGGCTCCTATTGTTGCATAAAGAAAGTACATTACCTATAAAACTAAATTAAAGCAATCGAAACTAACTAACCAACAGTGATTGTGGGTGGCTTCTATAGCAACATAGTAGTGGTTGTGCGTGCGTAAATATTCCTAAGACTAAATAACTAAGCAGGTATGCAACTAAATATGGTTGCAATTGATTAACTAACTACACTAGCTTCATTCTTCAACAAGATTAAAGTAATAACAACTATAGATTAACATGAATTATTTTACTCATACATCTGAATAAAACAATTGAAAATAGAAAGGAGAGTTCCATGTTACCTCAAGTGGCTTTCTTGAGTAATATGGTCATCTTGTGAGATAACAATACTACTAATGAGATTGAAAACTTGGGTAGATTCATTAATAAGCAAGTGTTGGAAGGGAATCTAAAAGGATTGAAACTGTCATCTACATGTTTAACTTGTTCTCATTAGCAGTTCATTGATGACACTATCCTGATGGGGAGCTCTTATGTTGGGGAAGCTAGAGTTATAAAGTCCACCTTAAGCCTCTATGAAAAGCCTTTGGGACAGGTGGTTAATAGAGAGAAGAGTTCCATTTTCTTCTTCAATACTCCTAAGGCTAGACAAAAGAAGATTGTTGATATCCTTGGCTACAAGATTGGTTTTCTCCCCTCAACCTATTTAGGCCTTCGTCTTGGATATAATCCTTCTAATTCATTTTGGTTTTCCTTGATTGATCACTTCAATAGGAAATTGGTGGGATGGAAGGATGCCCTTCTTAGTCAGGCTAGGAAAATTCAGATACTAAAGGCCACACTCCAGCACCTTCATGTGTCTACCCTCATCTTGTTCAAGATTCCCTCAAAGTTTGTGGAGGTTATTGAAAAAATTCAAAAAATATTTATTTGGTCAAGGGTGGAGGAAAGGGAAAGAATCCCTCTAGTGGCATGGGAGAATGTTTGTAAACCCAAAAAATATGGGGGTCTAGGGATTAGAAGTATTAATTATTTTAATTTAGCTCTCTTGGCTAAATAAGTGTGGAGAGCTTATGATTGTAGGAGAGAACGGAATACTCTTTGGTTTAACAAATATCTCTACAATGTTCATACTTTTCAGGATTTTTTGAACTCCTCTCAAATCCCTGCTGGATCATATCTTTGGAATAACATTATTAAGGCCAGGGATGTTGCTAATCGTGAAGCATACTGGAAGGTTAGGAATGGAATGAGTATCCATTTTTGGGATGAGTGTTGGATTGGTAAGAGTCTGTTGGCCCTTGATCCTCTACTGGGGGCTTTTAGAGATGTTTGTATTACTTCTTTTGGGTTGATGGCGGTGGATTATTAGGTTGAAGGAAAATGGGTGAATCTCTCTGTTATTCACTCGTCTCTAGCCTAGTTGCAGGTTTCTCTAAACTCCTTTGGTTTAGAGAATAATTTAGAAGATCAATTGATCTGGAGGTTATCTTCTACTGGTAAATTCTCTATTGCTTCTACGACCCATTGTGATGATCCTCCTATTCCATGGTGGTCCAAAGTCTGGATGAAGCATTTAATACCTAAGATCAACATGTTTTTTTGGCTTCTCTTTTTGAATAAAATCCTTACCACAGATAATCTTTGTAAGAGAGGCTTCTCTATACCTAATAGATGCTATTTATGCCTGAAGGAAGTTTAATCTAGTGATCATCTTTTTTTGCACTATTCTTATGCGATGGAAGTTTGGAGTCAAGTTCTTTAGAGATGGGATCTTTGTTGGATCTTTCCTGGGACGGTTAAGGAGTTTGTTGACCAATGGAGGGCGCCTAGTAGGAATTATTTATTAAAAACTTTATGGTCCTTTGTGTTTCCTCATGTGGTGTGGGGTTTATGGAAGGAGCAAAATAATCGAATCTTCGGGGAGACCTATCTTCAGCCTGAGATTGTTTTCAAGAAAATTAACAGAGCCATAATTGATAATATCTCTATTATCAGTTTAAAGTGTAAGACTTTGAACATAGGTCTTAAAGACTATGGGATCAGGGTTGCCAATTCTTGGGAAATTGATTATGACATATCTTAGTTTGTTGGGCCCAATCCTAATTTCAGACCTAATCTTGGTTGGAGAAAACCTCCTCAGGGTTGGGCCAAAATTAATTTTGATGGGGTGGCCAAAGGTAACCCTGGGTCGATAGGATGTGGGGGAGTGATGTGTGATCATAATGGCAACTTTCTTGCAGCGATGACACTCCCATTAAGAACATATACTAACCATCTTGTTGAAGCCATTGGAGCCTACCAAAGCCTCACTCTTGCTAGATAACAAAATTTCAAATGTGTTTGGTTGGAGGGAGATTTAAAAAATATTATAAACTATCTAAGGAGTATTTCTAAACTCTCTTGGAATGTTGAAATTTAGATTAAAAAAGCTAGGGATATTAATAAAAAATTTAATAAATGTTTTATATCCCATATCTATAGGGAGTCTAATGTCGTGGCCGACTACCTTGCAAATAAAGGGGTTATTAGCAAGAGTCGGTTGAGTTGGACCAATGGAGACAAGGTGGATGCTAATCTATTCATGCTTATCCTTCATGATAAGAGTTCAAGGTAGTGATATTAATGATACTTTTTGTCATCATGACTAGAAGTGAATCTAGAAAGATCGACTCCTTTTGATTTTGGCATGTGGACAAAGAGGACATAATAATAAGCGTGGAGTTATTTTGCATGCTTTGTGGGTGTATATTGGTATGTTGTGGGCTTTGTTCTTTAGATTGAAAGACATGAATGTTTCTATTCACAAAGAGAAGTTAAGAATAGGGGTGCCAGGAAGAGAACTGAGCCATCGAATTGTGTGCAGTTGAAGAAAGAGTAGAAGCTCTGGGGGCTCCTGGAGAAAGGGGGTTTTACCCCTTACATTGAAAGGTTGTAGGGTCCAAACAAGGATGTTACCAACTATTTTTCCAAGCACTGGAAAGATGGGACTATTACTCTCCATGGGTAGAAGGTGTTGGTTGATGAGAGCCTTATTGCACAAGTCACCAACCTATCGACTGATGGTATGAGTTTTACAAAGATAGGACTTTTATTGAGTAGGTTGTGCATAACTTCCCTAAGACTAAAGAAGAGAGAGCTAAATTGTGAAGAAGACCGCTAGCTACTACGATATCTCTATGATCAAGGGCTTCTGGGAGAGATTCTTAAAGGCAATTATGGAGTATTTAACCCTAGATGGTCGTTTCTCTAGATTTTATGGACATCATTTTGTGATTATGAACTATTTTTGTTATGGGATCAAAATGTCCTTTTCATTCTATCTTATGCCTGATTTAAGGGCCAATTTTAAAGACCATAATAAGAACCCTACCAAATTCCCCATCCTTCATGAAGGGCTTTTGGTCCTGATAGATTCCCACTTTTGTGCCCTTCCTGCTCCAAATGTTTCTATTCAGACATCCTCTGAGGATGCTACTAGTGCTGGAGAGTCGGGTGGTCCAATTTGACTCAGAATCTAATGTTGAGTCTCCTCCCCCTCGTAAAAAAGCTAAGTCTAAAAAAATCCCAATGGCCAAGTCTTCTATGGGAAAAGGTAGAAAAGGGCAGAAGAAAGTTGTGATTTCTTCTTCTTCTACTTCAGTGGCCAAGGATCCCCCTATTTTCAGCGGCCCTAAATCTAACCCTAAGGTTTATGTGGGTGAGAAGGAGGGTAGCAAGGTGTCGAGTAGCCAAAACCTTTAGTCTCCCCCTCCACCACCCCTTGACACTACTACTGCTAATATTGGTGTTACGATTCATGAGGATCTGCATCCTAAATGTGTTGAGCTCAATGATAAGAAGGACGATTATGATGATGTGCTCGGTTTGGCAAGGTAACATGCCATTGATACTTTCAGTATTTTCAAGTGGTTGTTTCATAAGATGAAAGAGGTCAGACTTAATAAAAGAGCATTGGGAAGCAAGATGGAGGCCATTCCTATAGGTAATATTCAAGGCAATCAGAAAGAGGTTGGGCAGTGGTCAGAGGAGGAGAATAAATCATTGTTGGAGTGCATTAAAAGGACTAGAGAAGTTATTGACCAAATGAAAAAAGGGTTTGACGATAGAATCTCCAATTTGGAAGCTGGCTATGAGAAAATTCAGGCTACCCTCAAGATTATTATGTCTAGCAACCATAAGATTGTCAAGGAAATTGCAGATGCCATGAATGCAATGGTAAACAACTTTGATAATATGCAGCGGGGCATAACTATTGTTACCATCAAAGATGATACTGATGTGATCTAGGTTGGTGAAGGACCCAGTAAGAGGACTCGAGGCAATATGAAGAAGAAAGTTGCCACTCAAAATGTGGACTACAAGGAAATTAAGGTTGCAACTGAAAAGATGAGTACCCTGGAGGCGGAGGTGGCTGAAACCCTGAAGAGCCTCATGTAGTTGGGCTTCTATTTATGTTTGTTTGTGGGTTCGGTCTCTCTGCTAGTTTTTTGCTGCTCGTCTGGGCTTTTGCTGTATTTTTGGTTATTGTTTGTAATGTTCTATACTTCACAACCTATCTTGTTTTGGCTACTTTTATAAAGATTTGATTCTAAATCTTTTAGAATCTTTTTTTGTAGAGGATTTCAGGGCCCCTTCAAAACCTTTTTTTGCCATAATCCAAAACAATACTACTAATGAAACATTCATAAATTCTTCATCATAACAAGTATGTAGAGTAACACCAAAGTAGTTGCAGAGAATATAGATCAATACATTTTATCCATTCTCACAAATTTGGTAATAACTAAGTACAAAATAAACTAAAGGCTGACATAATAACTCTTTTTTCTTTCTTCTTGACTAACTATTTACATAGAATAGTAGATCTATATTTAAACATTGAGGAGGAAGTTAAACATTAACTATCCTCTATTAACTTCTAAGTACCTATCGCTCGTGTTAAAGACTCGGGCGACTTATTCAAAAGAAAGAACAAAACTAACTACAAGAGTTCACTACAAAGGAAAGTCCTTTATTTGAACAATTACAACAAAAAAAATGAATCCCTCCCATCACTCTAGAAGTGATGGCACATAACGGTGGACTAATTTAAACAACAAATGCATTTAGAGAGAGGAAAAGCCCATAAAGACTCTTCTTTTTCTGGTTTGATCATTTTTCCTCCTGGTTGTCTCACATGCATATGCATTGCTTTCCTTGGACTAAGGATGATTGGCGCAATAGAACTCTCACTTCATTCAGTTTCATGCTTCTATGCCACGTTAGTGCCAAACAATAATAACACACACAAAAACCATTATTCACAATCATTTAGTGTCAAGTATTCATCAAACACATAATATATGTATACCATTATGCCACATGTATAAATATTATAATTAACAGTAATTATGGTCTTTTAAATGCATAAATTATAAAGAAGTCTTAACTATAGTCTAAAAGTGGTATAAACTGGAGACGTCAAACTATAAAACCTAGGACATTAGAAAAACTTATCACACCCCACAACTTTATCATATACTTGTCCTAAAGTAACTCAACTCCTAAGAATTGTTGCATAAGACACTTAGCCTATAATCAATTGTTTGAGTTACTCTTGATGTCTTATGTAGGTATAATCCCATGTCTCTAGAAATTTGTTTCCAATGGTCTTTTTCTTCATCCACATTTATCACATGTTGCCCCTATCCAATGGGGTGTTGGATGTAGAAGCAATGGAGGATGAAACTTTAGATGTGGTCATTCAATCCCACGTAACTCTACTGCTCTGATATATCTTTTGGCCCTCAATTCCAGCACAATAAAGTTATATATGGAATGTGGCTCTCTACTCTTTAGTTCTAGAGTTAATTCACTCCCATATGTTTGAAAGCCTACTCCTTTACAATGTTTCTCATGAACACTTGGATTCCCTAATAATTATCCCTTCTGATATCATGAACTTTTTCATACACACCAAGCCTTTTGAATTATATTAATTCATTCATCTACAATGGTAGTTGGATCCTCATACTCATTCCTTATGCTCAAGGGATATGTCTTTTCTTTCTCTTTGTATAATCAAATAAATTATCCCCTTTCTTGCTCATTTTTGGGGTATGAGGTGAGTTCCCTTAGTTGTAAATCCCTCACATAATATAAAGGGTTTCAAGTTGGTTCATAAGGAACAACTAAGTTATGCAATTAAAACTCACATAGTTGATCTTGCAGATTGGTGTTGACTCTGGAATAAGCTTGCAAAAATAATTGAGGGTCCACAATTGATATAGAGTGATCATTCAACAGTTGAGCAATTTGAAAACAAAGAAATTTTTCCTATAATTATAGAGCATACACTCTAGCAAGAGGCCTATAATTCCTCAACTGATTAGCCAACTTGGCCATTTGTACCAATCGATTGGTCAATTTCCTTATCTGAGTGTCCTCTTTGTTTATGTAAACTTCATATCGATTTTGAAGCTTTATCTTTTCTTCAATCCATTGTACATTATGCTTTGCACATTTCTCTCGTTGTTTCTATAGTTCATAGCCAAGTTTTACTATACTTACCAGTGCATGTGTATTCTTTTTACTGGTAGTGGTGCATTCCCTTCTTTGTGGTTCAATAATGACCATGCTAGCCAAATACTTGAGTCCAACACCATCTGCCAGTAATTTTTATTACAAATCCAGCACTTGTTCTTTTAAATTGAGTTCTCTAGCTTTATACTCATTTAGTTGTTGTTCTAAAAATTTGATATTCTCAAGAGTTGTATTTAGTTCTATCATTTCCTTACTTTCAATGACATGTTTAAGACCAATAGAAATTCTAGGCCCTTGTGATTCCTCACCAACGTCAATATCATGTTCTACCATAGGTAAAATGGCATCTTGATGTACATAGCTGACTAGCTTCCTAGGGAGTTTCCTAAGAATAGAATATAGAGATCCTCTTTATTGTCCTTATAAGAATCATCTAGATGATAAAATTAATTTTTTTTACCTTTATCAGTCCCTTCATGAATATCTTCTATTTGTTCTTCCCTTTTTCCTCTATCAAAAAACATGTAACTTCTTTTAGAATTACTATCCTCTAATTGAACTGTCTCGACCTTAATTGCTTGTTTAGCTGAAGGCTTTTTTTTAAAAGGTGAGTAGACTTCCTTCGAGAGATTTCTTCAGCCTTGACACCTTCAGCTTCTTTTTGTGGTCAAGATTGTCTATTTAATTTTGAAGGCCCACATTCTTATGTTGTTTTCTTATTTATTTCCAAGTCCTTTGTTTCCTCCTCTGCCTTCTTTCCCTTCTTCATCGATGATTCCTTCTGAGATTGCCTCACTACTTCTTACCTTGCATTCAAGCGTTTCTCCCTTGTACGTGCAACCTGTTTCTTCTTTTATCCTAGTGTGAAAGAAGAGATAGATTCTTTCCTTTTCTTCACAAAGGGTTTCTATTTTGATAGTGAGGGTTATGTTTCCTATGATGTTACATGCACGTCCTACATTGTTATTGTAAATGTTAGTGCAATTTCCAATTTAATGAGCAAGTTATATGCAAGATGGTGTATTTAAGATTTTGCTATTATGACTATGACAATAATATTGTTGTCTTCAATATTGTAACATGAATAGTAATAATATTGAAGATCTTTCTTCTACTGCAGGTATGGAGGATGAACATGTATCAGTTTCAATGTCATCCCTTTTCTTTTGAATGATGCATATATAGTAAGGTAGTCATGATCAAGTGGCACCTTGATCGAACAAGTATTTTAGACATGTCTGACCAAGATGTCACTTGGTCATGACTCTTCCAAATGTCAACCGATCCATTCGGTGTCTATGATAACTAATTGGTGCCATTGTAAATGATAACAAATTGAAATAAACACACCTAATAATGAATCAGTATCAAAGCAAACAAGCCCGATAACTAATTCGGGTCAATTCTAATATAACCCGATTATATATCTGTAATGTTTTGGACATGTATTTAATTGCAATTCGATAATGAAGAGGTTCAATATATAAATCATTCATATGAAATATATATCTAAATTACCGTCTTTCTTCATTTGATGTAAATAGATAGGTATAGAGTTTTATATGATCGATGCTACTTGAATCAACACTCCCTCTTAGCTAGGGAAGATAAAGTTACCATATCTATCATCTCATTTCTTATGATGGTCAGGATTCCTTATGAGGTTTCATAATCTTACTCTACATAGGATTATACCATTCAAATATGAAGTATCACCTAAACACGTGATACAAGGGGTTAGTCATATTGTAATGACATGATATCACCTAAGCAAGTGATATCAGTATTGCCTACACATGCAATACTTAAGGATAATCATATGAAAATAATTAAATTTTCAACATATCCAAGTTGTGATAAGTGTACTAGCATTCTATTTCAAATGTAATATCACAACACAATCATGGCACATCCATGACATACCAGAGATCCTATCATGATAACTGGTTTGAACATCATAAGATCGTCACCTTATGATGTTTGCATACAAGTGTATAACATTTGAGAAGTCATCACTTCTTGAATATGAACACAAGAGGTTACACCCATAGAAGTCCTAACACGACAAAGAAGTTTACACATTAAACATCTTATTGATATGCAAGTATAGGTTACAAAATAGATTACCTTTCTATCATACCCAAACCTTTTCTGAAGTGATCAACCTTCACGCTGGAAAGGGGTTTGGTCTGAATATCTGCAGTCTGGTCTCCTGTATTCACATACTCCAATTGGATCACATTTTTGTCTACCATATCTCACACGTAATGGTATGGAATCTCAATATGCTTGGATCTATCATGGAACACTAGATTCACTAAAAGTTTTATGAGCTTTGATTGCCACAATGGAAAATAGTAGGTTTCATAGGATCAGCAAATAATCCCACAAGTAACTTTCTAAGCCACACTGCTTCTCGGGCAGCCATGGAGGCCGCAATGTATTCAGCCTCGATGGAACTTTACGCTACAAAGACTGCTTTCTACTGATCCAGGATATCATGGTTGATCCCAAACTGAAGCAGCATCCAGAGGTGCTTTTCTTGTCAGTCACACTTCTAACCCAATCTGAATCTGTGAATCCATGTTGATTAAGATCAACTTTCTCATACTTGAGACCAAGATTTAAGGTGCCTTATAAATATCTCATAATGTGTTTTACTACAACCAAGTGTATCTCCTTTGGCTCACACATAAACTGACTCAAAGAATTCATTGCATAGCAGATATATGGCCTTGTATTTACCAGGTACATAAGAGACTCAATCATCTGCATGTATAGAGTGGGGTTAGTAGAAGGTGATTCTGCTGCTGCTTATTTAAGTTTATGAAGATTGGTTTCCGTTGGAGCGGTCATGTGTCTGCAGTTTAGCATTCCAAATCTCTTTAGGATGTCCAAGGTATACTTGCCTTGGTTTAGAACAATGTTATCAAAATTCTACCATACTTCCAACCCTAGGAAATAATGAAGGAATCCCAAGTCCTTCATATCAAATTCTTTGGATAGATCTTTCTTGCATTGATCTATAAGGTGATCTTCTCATGTGATTAATAAGTCATCAACATACAAAATCAATATTAGCATATAACCTTTGTTCTATTTATAGTAGAGATTAGGATCTGCATCATTTTTAGAGAAGCCTAGTTTTGATAGATATGTGTCAATTCTTTCATACTAGGCCCTGGGAGCCTATTTAAGCCCATATAGAGCTTTCTTGAGTCTACACACATGAGAGTATGCATGATGAATCTCAAACCCTTCAGGTTGCTCTAGGTATACTTCTTCAGAGATCTCTCCATTAAGAAAAATTGTCTTTACATCCATTTGATGTACCTTCTGTCCCTTTGTTGCTACAATGGCTAGCACAGTCCTTACTGAGGTATATTTGGCTACGGGAGCAAATGTTTCTTCATAGTCTATTCCTTCCTTTTGAGAGAACCCTCTGGCTACAAATCTTGCCTTATGTTTTTCAATACTGCCATCTTCTACATGTTTGATCTTAAAAAACCATTTAGAAGAAACAATAGATTTCCTAGTTGGCCTAGGAACAATCTCCCATACATCATTTTTTCATTACGGATTGTTACTCTTCAGACATAGCATCCTTCCATACTTGATGTTTAAGGGCATCAGTTAAATTGTCAGGTTCATTTTTAGATAGATCATTCATAAGAGCAACATAGCTAGTAAATTTATTAGGCTTTTTGCTTTCTTTGAAGGTTCCTGAAGGAGCAGCAAACCTCTGAGCTTCTTCTACTATTTTGGTGGCCCATAGTGGTCTTTTCTTGAGATTTCTAGGTGAGTATTCATTTTCATTTTCAGTTTCATCTAGATTCTCCCTCTGAAACTTAGGAGCAGGATCTTCATCTAAGTTAGAAGTAGGGACATAGATTTCAGGTTCTATGGAGCTCTGAGCTCTTTTGAAGGCTAAGTCCTCCTCAAAGATTACATCCCTACTTAGTTCAATATTTCTTTGACCAGGTACATAGATTCTATAGGCTTTGGAGGTTTCACTATATCCTACAAGCATTCCTCTTTTTCCAAAAGGCTCTAGTTTTAGTCTTTTTTCTTTAGGTACATGGATATAGACTGGACACCCAAATATCCTAAGGTGGCTTATATCTAGCTTAATTTTAGTGAATACTTCCTCATGAGTTTTATCTTCAAGATGGGAGTGTGGGCGTCTATTCTGTATATATACAGCGGTGCTGGATGCTTCTGCCCAGAGATTTGTGTTAAGGTTTTGATCTAGAATCATGGCCTTGGCAGCTTTGACTAGTCCTATTTTTCCTTTTAGCTACCCCATTTTATTGGGGGTTATAAGATATAGTAAGCTCCCTCTTAATCCCATTATCTCTACAAAATTCTTTAAATGAATCTGATGTGTATTCTCCCCCATTGTCAGTTCTTAGGGTTTTAACTTTGTTTCCTGAGTAGTTTTCAGTTAGTGATTTAAATTCTTTAAACCTAGAGAGGATCTCTTTTGATTCTTTACATTTCAGAAAGTAGTTCCAAGTCTTCCTAGAGTAGTCATCAATAAACATTACATAATACAAGAATCCCCTAGAGAGGGTACGAACATAGGTCTGCATACATCATAATGAACTAACTCTAGAACTTTACTAGTTTTCCTAGTACTATTTTGGAATGTACCCTTGGTATTTTTACCTAGGGCACATCCTTTGCATGCCCCTAAATGATCTTTCTTTAACTTGGGTAGACCTGTGACAAGGTTTCCAATTGAAGATAAAGCCCTAAAATTCAGATGGCCTAATCTTCTATGCCAAACTTCATTTGCATTAGTGGCTTCATGGATTAGGGCTAGGTTGGGTTTTGTGTACAGCTCATATAAATAGCCTTGTCTCTATCCAATGGTCTTTTCCTTCTTGATGGAACAGTTCTTTGGCCAAGCCAATACTTTGTTGTCCATGAATGTCACTATGTATCCGTTATCTTCCAGTGCTGATATAGAGACTAGATTCCTTTTGATGCCGGGGACATATAGTACTCCTTCGAGTCGCAAGGATACACCTGTCTTCAATTTGATGGTGCAGGTTCCCATTCCTCTGACTGGATGTGTGGAGTCATCTCCAATGGTTACTTCCTCATCACTCTCCTTTATCATGGAGTCAAGTACTTCTCTAAACCCCGTGATGTGCCTGGATGAACCACTCTCAATCACCCATGAGTTGATCTTGTTAGAAGCTTGGCTTGTGAGTGCTAAGTAGAGTACATATTTTCCGGAGTCATCTTCCCCTTTAGTCTTTCCTACTTTGGAAAATGTAGCATGTTGCTTGGTTCTTTCCGATCACTTTGCTACATAGTGTCCGAACTGATCACATCTATAACATTGGATGTGAGATAAGTCCTTCTTTCAAGTGTTCTTGCCTTGATGATCTTTTCTCTTCCTAAACTGCCTTTTCTTGTTTTGCTTGGTGGAGTTAGCATTTAGGACTTGTAGGTCTTCATCTATATTCTTATGTTTCATTCCTTTCTTATTCAATGTAGATTCCTCTTGGAGACAGTCATCTCTTAGTCTTTCAAACTCAGGATATTTGTCCCTTGCACTGATGCCTTGGACAAATGTTTCCCATGCACTAGGTAACCCATCTAGAGCAATGAGTCTTATCTCTTTGCTCTGGATCTCATATCCTAGGGTTTCTAGTACATCTCTGAGAGTTGAGATCCTTGTGAAGTAGGTGTTTACTGTCCCTCCTTTGTTCATGGTTATATGATTGATTTCTCGCTTCAAGGCCAGAGTTCGACTTGCATTTGATATCTCAAATGTGTTCACAAGTGCTTTGAACATTTCAAAAGTTGTTTCATGTTTCTTTATAATGGGCATTATGTTATTTCTCACCCCATCAACAATAATCTTGATTTCTTTTTCATTTCCTTCTATCCATGATGCTTTGTCAAGTTCAGTCTCTGGTTCCGTAGATTCGGTCTTGATAAAAGTTTTGACTTTGCTCTCCCTTAGAATCATCTTGATTCTGAACTTCCATGTGGATAAATCATCACCCACACCAAGTCTATCTTTGAATCTCATAGCATTGGCCATTAGAGAAATAGGATGCTTGATATAAACTAGTTCTTAAATTTTCCACAAAATTGAATAGCCTTAGGTTTGATAGCCTAGCTCTGAAACCATGTAAATGTTAGTGCAATTTCCAATTTAATGAACAAGTTATATGCAAGATGGTGTATTTAAGATTTTGGTATTATGACTATGACAATAATATTGTTGTCTTCAATATTATAACAAGAATAGTAATAATATTGAAGATCTTTCTTTTGCTGCAGATATGGAGGATGAACATGTGTCGATTTTAATGTCATCCCATTTCTTTTGAATGATGCATATATAGTAAGGTAGTCATGATCAAGTGGCACCTTGATTGGACAAGTCTTTTAGACATGTCCGACCAAGATGTCACTTGGTCGTGACTCTTCCAAATGTCAACCGATCCATTTGGTGTCTATGATAACTAATCGGTGCCATTGTAAATGATAATAGATCGATATAAACACACCTGATAATGAATCGATATCAAAGCAAACAAGCCCGATAGCTAATTCGGGTCAATTCTAATATAACCCGATTATATATCGGTAATGTTTTGGACATGTATTTAATTGCAATTCGATAATGAAGAGGTTCAATATATACATCATTCATATGAAATATATATTTGCATTATCGTCTTTCTTCATTTGATGTAAATAGATAGGTATAATGTTTTATCTGATCGATGCTACTTGGATCAACAGTTATAGGTAGATTTTCCAGTTCATTGATATCAACATTCCCCTATTCCAAAATTATTTGTGGTTGAATGTTAGATTCATCAAAAGGAGAATAATTCAAAGCTCCAACTACAATCCTAGAGGGTTCTCCAACTAGGGTTTTAACTCTTACCCTATAGTCATATTGTTCTTCATCCTTTGCAAGATTTGGAATTTGCCTTAACAATCTATTGTGAATATTGTCACACTCTTGAAATTCCTCCCATATCAAATTAGGAAACTGAGATGACAACCTCCTTTTTATCAACAACGCCACTAAATAATAATGTGACAAAGAGGTGGGTTTCCTCTTTTCCTTATATTTCATAGACATAACAGTAAGCGTATGATACAAGTAATTGGGTACATTCACTAATCTATTATGTGTCAAGTGGCTTAACAACTTAAAATGGATAATAAATAACATAAAATATTTATCGTCACAAGTGAAATATCATATGATAAGAAGAACAACTGTTTTCCATAATTTAGGAAGGGACAAACATTTCATACCTTGTGAAGTTGTAATGTCCCCCGTGAAGAACCTCAAGGTACATGATAATCATACAAACAATAAAAAATAATTGCAATAATTTTCTTTATTTTTTAAGCAGAAACATATACTAACAAGTATCAAATTAAAATTCATAACATGTGTATTTCCAAGAGGTTCCTCAGTAACACATAACAACTTAGATTGCATAAAACATAAAGAAATAATCATAAACATTCATACTAATTATAGTTTAATCATATTAATCCATTTCATTCATTTATCTTATCTAAACCATGAAATGTGGAATATCAACTGAAATGAGAAAAGACAACTCATAAGCACATAATGAATTGTTAGCACCAACACCGCACAATCTAATTCCATGAAACATATTTTAATATTACATCATCCAATTACATTCATATTCCTCCTTATTGGAGTGATACAATTACAATCGTGTACAAGAGTCTTGCCCTGACTAGGTGAGGAAATCATACCGGGGTGCAAAGTATAATGGCATGGCGTGGGATCATACGAGAGAGAGAGAGAGAGAGATTTCCTCACCTAGTCATAAATGTGCAACAAGGACCACACAATGAGCATGTGAGCATAAGCCTGCAAACATACATCCATATCCAGCGTTAGATGGATATATAAATGAACGAATATATATGAAATAAAATTGTGGTTTGAGGATATCAAATAACAGCTTAGAAGCTCTCAAGTCCCCTGCAGAAGATAATCAGGTCCACTAAACATCTTGTTGTTTAACCAAAAAGTGAAAAGTGAACTCAAAAGAAATGAGTGTTGTGCATGTGACATTAAGAAATCATTATGCAGAGGGAGTGGTTGTGGGTGAACCAGATGGTTCATCAACATATGGAAAATGATCCTTTGTTATTGATGGAATGGATGGTGTGGAAGATGATGAATGATTTGGGTTAGATAGAAATTGTGGAGCAGTGGGTGATGGAAAATCCAGTTGAGTGGATGAATCAGGCGTTATAAATTACTAGTGAAGAGCCTACATAAATTTCGCTTTGTCTAAAGGCTTTTTATATAATGTGTCCATTTACCATTAATTTAAACCTAACAAGTTCAATGGTAATCAGTTGAATAGCACCATTAGAGTAAACTTTCTGAATTTCAAAAGGTCCCATCCAATGTGTCTACAATTTACCCAAGTGATGTCCTTATATCATAAATCATATAATAAGGCTTGTATACGGTGAAAAATGATGATGACAAACTATTGTAAACCCACAAAGATCCAACCACAACAAACCTTAGTCCTACAATAAAATATTCACCGTACACCAATGAAGATACCTAAGAACATGCAAATCAATAAATTAAGAAATAACACCATTCACATGCCAAATAGGGTTTTAATCTCCATTGTCTCCAATCTCCATTGATCTTGTTTGATATATTTGCTCTCAAATTTTGTATGTGCACATGAGCTCAACAAAGAATGGATTATGGTTGTGAAGTCACTTGATTGCAGGAAGGCTTGATTGCATAAAGTGCTAATTAGGGTTGATAATGATGAGAGAATCCTCTTATATAGAAGATACTTCAAAAATTGGAGGGATCAGATTAAGAGGTGAAAGAAATAAATGGTTCGCTAGGATTAAAGGGTAGGTAGAAGAAATAATAAAAGAATGAAGGGGGTAGGTAAATCAAATTTATTTAATTAAAAAGACAATTTTAGGTGTCTACAAGACCCAATCAACCTTGTTGAATTCCTTAATTTTTATGTATTGTTCATGTCATTTTATACTTTGTTTTTGTACAAAGTTAGTATGTTGCAGGGCTTCTAGCCTCATCTCATCTAGTGCATTGAGTTGGTACAATCTATCCTGATGTACTTGATCTAGATGCATCCCAAGTTCCACAATTGTTCTTAAGGTTTTATATTCAAACTCAATAGGGATGAGTGCCTTTGTACCATAAACCAACTCATATGGTGTAAACCCAATAGTTGATTTCCATGTTGTATACGCCAATACTGCTTCTGCAAGTCTAGATACCCAATCTCTCCTATTTACCTACATAATCTTCGTTAGAAAAAAATTCAATGCTCTATTGGTAACCTCCACCTAACCATTTTCCTGCGGGTTATAGGGGTGGTATTTCTATGTCGAATTTCAATTTCTTTAACCAATCTAGCAATCCGATCAGAGGTGAATTGTGGTCCTTGATTTATAACCAATTCTCTAGGTACCCCATATCTGCAAAATATTTATTCATACAAAAATTATGCTACCTTAACATCTCTAGCATTCCTAAGAGTTTTCATTTCAACCCATTTAGTTAAATAGTCAGTACAAACTAGTATGTATGACTTACCATTTGATGTTGGCTGAATAGGCCCAATAAAATCCAAGCCCCATTTATCAAATGGTGCTAGTGAAACATGTGGATGCAGGGGCATCTTGTCACTCCTTATAGGTTTTTCCATTCTTTGACAATAGTCACACTGTACAATGTAATGAATTGTATCCTTGTGTATAGTGGCCCAATAATAGCCTGAATTAAGTATCTTCATAGAAGTCATCTTAGCAACAAAGTGTCCACCACAGGGCTTGTCATATGTTTCATCCTCTTTAAGCATCTCTTCATTACATTGCTAGGCCTAGTGAGAAATAAGTATCTAATGATCCAAGAGTAGAAAAAACTGCAATGTATTAGCTATCTTTTCTCCCTAGGAGAGAAATGTGGGGGTGTCCCTCTTGCCATTAGATAGTTGGCAATATCTACATACCAGGGTGAGCATACTAATAAGGCAAATAGGTGTTCATTAGGGAAGGAGTCATCTAGCTCTCCCTGATCTTCTGTGTTATTAGGAAACTTTGAAAGAAAATTTGCAACAATGTTAGATTTCCCTGGTTTATCAACTATAGTTACAACAAACTCTTCAAGTGAAAGAAATCACCTGACAAGTCTACCAGAAACCACTGGTTTATTCATCAAATATCTAATGGTTGCATGGTCAGTATGGATGAAAATAGAGTATCCTAAGATGTAATGCCTGAACTTATTGATTGCATAGATAATAGCAAGTATTTCCTTCTCTATCACTATATAGTTAGCTGGAACACCTTGAAGGTTTTGCTAAGATAAGAAATTATATACTCAATATTACCTTCTTTCTGGCCCAATATTTCACCTACTGCAAAATCAAATGCATCAGTGTAAATGTGGAAAGGTAAATTCCAATTAGGTACTCTTAACACAGATTCTTGAGTAAGGGTAGACTTGAGTGCGTCAAATTTTATCTAACAATAGGGGTGCAATCAAATTTTGAATCCTTTGTAATAAGAGCATACAATGGTGAAGCTATCTTGCTGAAATCTTTGATAAAACACTTGTTGTACCCAACATGGCCAAGAAAGCTTCTAACATCCCTCTGATTCTATGGAACTGACAACTTTGAGATTATTGAGATTTTGGTTGGGTCAACTTGAATTCCATTTGCAGAGATAAAGTGTCCCAGTACAACTCCTTCCATCATCATAAAACACTTCTCATGGATGAGGGAGAGATTGTGATATTTACATCTTTGTAATACCTTTTCTAGATTTCTCAATGCTTCATCATAGGTATTATCATAAGTTGTCAAATAATCCATGTAAATCTCCATTGTGTCATGTGCAAAATCAAAGAGTATTCTTAAAACAACTCTTTGAAAAGTAGTTGATGCATTGCATAAGCCAAATGGAAAAACTGAATAAGCATATGTTTCCCAGGGACATGTGAACATAATCTTATCTTGATCCTTAGGTGCATTTTTTAATCTGATTATACCCACTGAAACCATCAAGAATAGAAAAGTATCTCTTACCAACCAATCAACCAAGAACCTGATCAATGAAGGGAAGTGGAAAATTATCCTTGTGTGTGGTAGAATTTAATTCCCTGTCACACACTTGCCATTTACCACCTTTCTTAGGCATAATAACTAGAGGTGAAACCCAATCACTATCTGAGATAGGATAAATGAATCTTACATTCAAAAGTTTTTCCAATTTAGCTTTCACTATTTCTGGGAGTGTTGGATTAATGTGCCTTTGCAGTTGTCCAACTAGTCTACATCCTTCATTGATGTAAATTTTGTGCATGTAGAGTTTTGGATCAATGCCCTTCATATCCTATTAGTCCCATGCAAATGTTGAACTATGGTTTCGTAGCATCTACAACAACTGAGCCTTTTTTTGTGATGTTACCTCATTACTGATGTTAATTGTTCTTCTTGGGCTAATTTTTATAGCAATAGTAGCTGCTAAGAAGGAAGCAACGTCAAGGACATAAATTTTCAGGCTTCAATCATTAGGTAACATGCTTGTTATCATAGATGACTCAACAAAATCCTCATTTTGTGAAAAGCTACATATGGACTTGAAAAGTGAGACATGACAAGAATTCTTCTTTCTCTGAATCCAATCCAAAAGAATTCTAAATAATCTTAGCAAGAACATCATCCTCATCATGTGCTTCCATCATTGGCACTCTATCTATCACCATGATATTGTGAAGCGAGCATTGCTCATCTTCTTCCATACTAGGCTGAAGTACTTATTTTGAGTCCACAAAAGGTTGAGTTGGGGGATATAATATTAATTATTTTGTTTTATCCCAATGGATATGGTCACGCTTCCAAATTTTCAACCAATAAATGCATTAGTTGCAGCCAACAATGACCTTCCTAAGACCAATGGATACCCCCCAAATGGACTTTAGGCTATAGTACCACAAAGTTAGCAGTATAATCATAGGAATCTATGGTTATTATCAAGTATTCAATCATTTCTCTTGGCATGACAATGGACCTATCTACTAGTTGTAACACAGTTGGGGTAGGTCTAATGTTGCTTAGTTTCAGTTCATCCATTGTTTTCTTGGTCATGACGTTGATGAATTCTCCCAAGTCTATCAAAGCATTCTTGATAAGAGATCCTTTTATCCTAACGCCAACAATGGGATAACCTGGATCCAAATATCTTGGAACTATATTTTTCCCTAACATGATTTTAGCTCACTACCCAATAACATGAACTATCTTAGTGTCTTGTTTCTTCTTGTCAGGAATATTAAGACACACTTCTCTAATGGCTTTAGTGAAAATTGGGACATCCTTGATAGCTTGTAAGAGAGGTATTTTAACACACACATCTTTCAGCTAACTGCCCAAACATGATTTTAGCTAACTGCCCAATAACATGAACTATCTTAGGGTCCTATTTCTTCCTACCAAGAATCTTAAGACATATTTCCCTAATGGCTTTAGTGTGAATTGAGACATCCTTGATAGCTTGTATGAGAGGTATTCTAACACACACATCTTTAAGTTTTCCTAAGAGATCAAATTTAGTTGCAGTTAGAATTTTTTGAATGACTAATCTCTCAAGAAAAGGTTGATCTTTACAAAGTGTTGACTTATGTGGTTGAGTCTTGCTCAAAGCTTCTTGATTAGAATCATCAAATAATTCAATGATTTGTGGAATAGTAGGACTAGTAAGATTCTGATCTAAACGTAAATGTACATCACTTACTTCCAATATATAAGCTGGGTACTACACTCCCTCACTTGAATAAGCTTGTCGATAAGACTTATTATTAGGATTGGGAGTTGGCTAAGCAGGAAATTGAGGTGATATAGGTGCAACAAATGAAGGTGGAATTGGGTTAGGAATTATGGCTTGTTTATGTGGGTATGCCCTAGGAAGTAAAGCAAGCTATTGGGGTAAATTCTGTGGTGGTTGCGAGCAATTGATAGTGGATTGTTGCCACTATTGATTCCCATGCCATGGTTGAGACCATGGGGTTTGAGGACCTTGCTACATATTAAAAGCAATAATTTGGTTTTGAGGTGGCCAAGTATTTTATTGAAGCATCTAGTTTGATGAATTACCTTGCTATGGTTGATTTTGCATTATGTTCCAAGGCTAAGAGTTCCAATTTGCAGCATTCTGCTGAACTCCAAAAAATGAAGGAATAAAAGATAACGGGTCTACAAGCATACCTTGTCTTGGCTACCATGGTTTGTGTTGGGCTATGTAGAATAATTTTCCATCATCATCTTCTATTGAATGGAAATCTAGATGGACCATTTTCTCTTCTAAGATTGTTGCAATATTTTTACATTTATAGTTGGACTGTTTCTGTCTAGAATGAGGGCAGTATTCTACATGTGCAACATATACTTCCTCTTACTTTCTTTAAGATGGAGAGTATCCAACTGAGTTGCAAGATGACTTATTATATCTTCATATTGGATAGTAGGTTGCTTAATTCCACCTTTGAGAGACTTGTGGTTGTCTTAGAAAGTAACCTAGAACCTTTGTCCTTCCTTAAGGTGGACCTTGAATAATTCCTTTCCAGCCACACATATTGTCAAAAGATGCATGTGTGATGTCACCTCCACCCATAAGATTGAGTAAATCAATGCACTCATCATTCACAACCCTAGGAAACACCAGTTTCAAAGATTTTGGGGTGAGTCTATTCGGTTTAGACTTATTGAGACAAAATTAGAATCTATGTATGTAGTCTTTTAGGGGCTCATCCTCCCTTTGAGACATCCTAAAGAAGTCTTCTTTCCTTGTGTCTTCACCCCTACAATAATCTTAATACTTTTATAAAAATTTATCCTTCATGCTTTCCCAACTAGTGAAAAAATTACTTCCTAGCCCCATGAACCATCTTAGTTTTTGAATCTTTCACAATGAATATAAATAGCTTTAAATCATGAGCATCAATCACATAATTATAACTTCTACAAAGCACATCAAACTCAAACAAAAATGTAACGAAATCTTTAGTGACCAAGCCATAAAAATTAGGAAGGGCATTCAGAGGTATATTCTTTAATTGTGTACCCCTCTCTTGATCAGAAATTGGGAATACAAAGGTGACTGATGAGTCGAGATTTTCTACTGCAATATCAGCATCACCCATGGTTGGTACTTCTTCTTGTGGACAAGTAAGCTCTTTTTTATTGTTATTAGGAGATGTTGAATATGTATGAGCACTAAATGTATCTTCTAATGTCTTTTTGTAGTTGTGGACTCTTTCACTCCCTCTATTGAAGTAGAGGGGTCTCCTATATGATTGTGGTAGGTAAGAAACCTTCCTCTATCATCCCCTTTCTGGTACATGCAATGGAAATACCAAACTTGTAGTTATCTTTCCTATAGTTGTTTGATTCTATATTTAAAGACCTAATACATAATACTAAATGTCGGAGTTGAAATAAAATAAATATCCACAAACAATCCTAAACTCGTGAACCCTTAACCTTAGCACCATCCTCAACAACAATGCCAAAAATGATTGGTCGCAATTATGTTCAATTAGTTGGAATAGTTTACCATGTACTCAACTCAGTTCAAGTGCTCAATCGTAAACAACCGACTCAAATGAAGGTTCATTTAAATTATAGACCAGGGACATATCTCAACTTAGATGACACTGGCATTGTATATGTAGTGAATGGTTTTGGTTCTTATTGTTGCATAAAGAAATTACATTACCTATAAAACATAATTAAAGAAATTGAAACTAACTAACCATCATTGGTTGCAGGTGGATTTTGTAGCAATATAGTAGGGGTTGTAAGTGCAAAAATATTCCTAAGACTAAATAACTAAGAAATTATGCAGCTAAAGATGGTTGAGACCAGACTAACTAACTACACTAGCCTCATTATCCACAAGATTAAATTAATAACTATAAATTAACTTGAATTAATCTTCTCATGCATGTGAACCAAATAATTAAAAATAGAAAGGACAACTCCATGTTACCTCAAGTGGCTTGCTTGAATAATGTGGTCCTCCTACAAGATAACAGTACTACTTATGAAACATTCATCAATTCTTCATCATAAAACGTATGTAGAGTAATGCCAAAGTAGTTGTAGAGAATCTAGATCAAGATATTTTATTCATTCTCACAAACCTAGTAATAAATGAGTAGAAAATAAACTAAAGACTGACAAAATAACTCCTCTTTCTTTATTCTTGACCAACTATTTACATAGGAAAATAGATCTCTATTTAAACACTGAGGAGGAAGTTAAAAATTAACTATCCTTTATTAACTTCTAACTATCTATCACTCATGTTAAAGATTCAGGTGACTTATTCAAAAGAAAGAACAAAACTAACTACATGAGCTCACTACAAAGGGAACTCCTTTATTGAACACTTACAACAGAACATAAATGAATCCTTCCCATCACTTTGGAAGTGATGGTGTATAACAGTAGATTGATTTAAACAAAAAATGCATTTAGATAGAGGCAAAGTCCACATAGACTCTTCTTCTTCTACTTTGATCAATTTTGCTCCTAGTTGTCTCACATGCATGTGCATTGAATTCATTTCCTTGGACTAAGGATGACTAGCGCAACAAAACTCTCCCTTCATCCTGGTTCATGCTCATGTGCCATGTTAGTACCAGACAATAATAACACACACAAAAATCATTATTCACAATCATTTAGTGCCAAGCATTCATCAAACACATAATAAATGTATACCATTATGTCACATGTATATATATTATAATTAGTAGTAATTGTGGTCTTTTAAATGCATAAAGTGTAAATAAGTCTTAACTATAGTTTGAAAGTGGTATAAACTAGAGACATCAAACTATAAAACCTAGGACATCAGACAGACTCATCACCAATCACTTGGGTAAGTGTCTAAACTAAAATATTATTAATAATTTTTTAAAAGGATTGATGTTATTTTCATTTATCTGTGTTTTCTATCTGACATAAAATAATGGCAACTACAGGGGAATGTGGCCTAGAGAGACATCAACATAGTCCAAGGGAGGCATCCACGATTGGACATGATTACTCATCTATCCACTGCTATAAATTATTGTGTGGCCTAAGTCATCTACCCTTGTCTTTGCCTTGTGTAAAATTTATGTGAATATAGGCTTGTGATAGACATACAATAAACCACTCCCTATTGCTTGCATTATGCACAACAGTAGTTAGGAGTGGCCCATACATAGGTGTAGATACCAGTTGTATCCAATTTATAATCTGTCATATCAAAACTCTTAAATAATATCAATTTCATAGTCAAAGTTCTACATTTTAGATGTTTATAACTTCCACTAGGTAGGTTTTTGTCATTTATGTTTGATAGTAATAAGTTTGTCATCCATCAAAAGCTACTCACCTTTTTGCAAAACCCATATTTGTAAGATATTCTAGTTCATGTGTTTTTATCAGTTTGAGAAGAAGACATTGGTAGCAAGTAAGTCAAAAATAATAGGGTGATTAACCTCCAAATATAGTTGGAAAGATCTATTACTTTCTCTATAATGCCCCATCAAGGAACCCTAGAGGATATGAGCAATATATATAAGAAATGCATGGAATTTTTTTTTGAAGTAATTAAGTGTCAACATGCATAATGTACACAAGAATAGTGCTCAACCTCAAGATAAAGTCAACTAATATCTAACCAACTATGCACATGCGAAAGTCTAAACTCATGGAACTCCTTTCGAGATAAATCAAGTCACCTCTAAGGGTTCCTTGATGCCACTACCTTAGAAATGCATCCATCATGACCCACTAGGAGATGACTAAATCAATCTCTAGCTCTAAACCAACATACCTATGTTCATTTTCAAAAACCAATGGAAATGTTCCTATGATAACATAATGATACATCAAGAATAGATAAGCATAAGAGATCATACTTCGTGCCCAATCCCAACACCAGTGCACACAAATCACTACCAATACATATCCAATATCAATTATTACATCCATCTCCAATAGGAGTGTTCCAATACATATATGATCAGTGATACAATACATGTCTTAATATACAAATGATTATATTATACAAGAAAGAGAGGAGCGCGAGAAGGATCCAATGTTGAGGAAGGAGGCAAATCACAAACCAAGTCCTTTAATTTGATACCCAATGGTGGTTGGCAATGCCACCTAACCATGTGGTGCCTTCATGTCCACCGCACCAATCTCGTGGAGATAGTCACATGACCCAAACAGTCATACAAGAATACAAGGGCAATAAATTTACACAAAAGCCAACATGGAGCAAATGTTGAACATTACTTATTGTATACACATAAAAATGGCTATGAGCGATTAAATAAATATTTAATATTTATATAATAATTATTTTTCTATTAAATAGTTAATTTGAAAAGATTAATTCATTTAATTCATTTCGTGTCTTTCTATTAATTTATTTAATTGAAATATTTTATTAATTAATTCATCTATCCTATTCCTCTAAATTAATTAAATATCTAATATTTAATTATCTCCTTCAATCAATTAAATATCTAATATTTAATGATTATTCTCCTATCCTATAGTCACAAATATTAAATAATTTCTTAAATTATTTAATCTCTCTTATCCAACTCACCTTCCATCTCCACTTCATCTTCCCCTTTGCCAACTCATCCATCATGTGGCTAAGGAAATTAATATTTCTTAAATATTAATTCATCATTTATCTCCAACCTCCAAACTTAATGAAATATTATGTACATACACATATTTCATAACCTCCTTCTATATTCTCTCCAACATCCCTACATCTTAGGAAGGAATTGAGTCCACTTGTCCTCGCATGCCTAAATCTTCTCCAACCATCCCTAGATTCACTCAGTCAACAACCTAGTCAAGGTGAGATGAGTGACACTTGTCTTCTCCTTCCCCCCTTTTCTCAACCTTCACCTTTGCTCACAACCATCCAAATCTGTGGATCTGATCATGACCATTGATGTGAGCCACATCATCTTATCCTCTCAAGGTCTATAAAATCAAGAGCTTCAGTTGAGAGAGGGTTAGACTTCAAGTGAATTTGCAAGCCAAATCATTTGTAAAACTTATGCATCTATGAGTTTTAATCTTGAAGCAAAATAGCAATTGGCATTTTAGTATAATTATTTTAGCATAATCATTTAGCATTGCATATCATAGCATTTGTGAACTATCAATTATCATTCCATTCTTCATATGCCATCTTGGAAGCTATCAGTGCTTGTCTAAGAGCACACCATCTACAACCAGGAATAGTGGAGTTAGGACACAATGAGACATAAATCATGAAGGTAATAATAGTATTTTTATTTCATATGTATTTCATGTAGTTTCATTGGTTGAGTTTGGATTTCCTATAGCATTTCTATTGGTATTTTATGAAACTAATTTGTTGCAGGTAGCATTTTGAGGATGAAATTCAAGTTGACACATTTTGGCGCCCACTGTGGGGCTCATGGACCTCGCATATACCTTTAAAAATCTCGCAAAAGTAAAATTAACGCATTTGTAATGCAAATTCACGCATGTGTGAATTCTGACAGCGCTTTTGTTCAATAGGTTAGCGCATTTACATCACAGGTTAGTGCATTTGCATCGCAGGTTAACGCATTTGCATTACAGGTTAACGCATATGTCATTTAAGTTAGTGCTTTTGTTTGAAAAATCTATGCATTTGCATTACAGGTTAATGCTTTTGTCCTCTAGGTTAGCGCACTTGTTAAAGAAGTCATGTTTTTGAGTGCATAGAGAAACGCTTTTGTAGTGTAGGCTAGCGCTTTTGCTCTGAAGATTAACGCTTTTGAGGTGAAAGATAGCACATTTGTTAGAATAGTGCTTTTGTTTGCAACTGACATAATTTTCTTGCAGGTCCGAATGTCCCAGAATTAAAATTTTTCAAACTACTGACATACATGTGCAGGATTGTGTTTAAGGAAATTTTTATGCATTTCCTCACTTAGTTAATTAAAAGCCCTATTTTGGAAACTAATATATCATGTCTTGCTCATTTAGTCTAACTAAGGGGATAAATTGACAACATGCAACTTGTATTTTGAGTAACTTCTCTAAAATAGTTGCACGTAGACTTTTAAAAAGTCTAAAATAAACACCATGCTTGTTGGAGCAACATCTCCAAATAGAGGATAGATCATATTTCTATGGAAAGTTAAAAAGAACACTTATATTTTGTGTCTCGAAAGTGGTAGGTATATGCTCTCCCCTTAATTGGGTGATCAAAAATCCAAACCCACTCTTTTATGCTTTCTTTACTTTCAAGCAATTAAACCCTTTAGAGGGTTTGCCTTCCCGAGTTGCCTTGAGGGGGTGAGTGAGAGGGGAATGACCTAAAGTGGAAAGGGGCTAATATCGAGTCCTTCCAATCCACTCTAAATAAATCATGTTTGTGATGAAAGTCCCAAACAACATGTCCTAATAAGTTCATACCAACACTATGTTTCCCCATAAACTGTATGGAGCGTAACCTCTATAGGTTGGGAACCTTCTATATTTACAGAGCTGAAAGTGTCACATGTATGGCCACATGACCGCAAGCCTTTAATAAAAACCACTTATACTAGTTTCCAAAATCCTTCTAGTTGTTGGCACAGGAGGTTAGACCTCTGAAGCGGCTCACACACATACAGTTCTTAGTAGAGATATAAAGTTTTCCATGGAGAGTTTTCATGGAAATTGGTGCTTGGCTGCCTTAGAGAAGTGAGTGTCGAGGGTGGATCCAGTGGGGTAAAGCATCTAAATATCCGCTTTGAATAGCGTAGCCTCAAGGGAAACCCCATGTGAGATTCAACAACTATTGTCTTAGCCTACCATAAGATTTGTACTTGCTTGTGCATTTTTTTTATTAAACATTGTATCTTCTATGTCTGTAACATGTTCCAAATGGTCAAAAATTGAAAAAAATTATCATCTACGAGTGAGCAAAAATCCAACAAATTGCTAGAAAAATTGATCAAAAGGGTAGTACAAAGGTTATCCAACATTTGAAACACCAGATCAAAATAAAGTGTCAAAACATCAGTATCGAAATACTTCTTGAGTATATTTGTCTCTAAACCATCACGTATTTTCAAACTAGCTCAACAATTGGGTCACTAATCCAACGGGCTATTCCTAAAAGGTTTCTATAAGCATAAATATTCAACAAGCTATTGATTCAAACATCTTAAGTGCAAAAAAATCAACATATAATCAAATCCTCTATCATGAAGCTTGATCAATTTAGCCTATGTTTATAATCCTGGATATATCTTTCCTATTTTGAACCTAGTTTATATCAAAATACGAATTGCACCAACATTGGAATCAAACAAACTTGTAAACTATCAGATGTTTATATGACTTTCAATTATCACCTTAAGAAAAGAAAACCCAGTTATAAAGCTACTTAGAAAAGAATAAGATTCTTGTATATCAATCACAAGATCTTATTAAAACATAGGACATTCCTACACCATTTTCATCACTACTTACGTGACTGCAATATAAAGTTTGACGGAGAAATTTTGCAAGGACGTGCTTTTCAACAAAGAGATTCTTTATCACAATGAACAAACAATAGTGGTAAAATCAACAAAGCATATCTTCCTAAACCAATAATCAATTTTTGACTTTGTCCTTTGGAACTTTCAAATAAATTGAAATAATCACATGCCAGTTTGGACTAGAGCTCAATACGAACAACTTAGAAGACAACAAAAACAAATGGAGGAAGAAGATAATCCTACATTCCAAAATTTTGGGTATACCATTATTGATGAAGAAGCAGTCAATAACACCATTAAAGAACTTGAGCAAGATTTCAAATTTGATAGGCTAATGGAAAAATTGTTGGCAAAGCAAAAAGAGAAATATCTCTTGATGTTGGCAAAATCTAGAGCTAAACTACCACAAGACTTTAACATAGAAAGCTTGAAACAAGATGCGGAGGCAAGTAACACCCAAAACACAGATGATCCAAATAACGAAGATGTGAACAAAGAAAGTCACGAAGAGACAAGAAAAGAAAGGGATGACACAAGAAAAGAGTGTAGTGATAAAAGAACTTACGAAGAAACAAGGAGAAACTATGTGGATAATCCGTTGTTAAACCTTACTCAACAAATACAAACTCTACAACAATAGATGCAAGATATACAAAATGGAACAAGCTGCAAGTATTCATTGGAAGATATATGCCCATATCCTTTCGATAAAAAATTGAATATGGTGCCATTTTCACAACATTGTGAGATCCCTAAAAATGACAAAAACAATGGAAAATCTGATCCTCTGGATCACATTAGGGAGTTTTGTACTATGAGCATGGAATTTACCCATGATGAAACTTACCTTATGCATCTTTTTCCCAAGAGTTTAAATGGACAATCAATGGAGTGGTTTTCAAGATTACCATCTGGAATCAAATATTTTGAAGAACTTGTGAATAGATTTATTTCACAATACTCCTATAATATAAGGAATGAGATAACAATGTTGGATCTATGCAATGTTAAACAAAAGAACGGTGAATCTTTTATGATCTTCTTACAACGATGGAAACACATGTTTAATAGGTATCTAAGAGTTGTGCCTGATCAAGAAAAAATGGACATATTCATTGATAATCTTATCAGTGAAATGAGTTATCAACTAAAAATGCAATGCCCCCCTCCTTTGCCAAGATGATCGAAAATGGTCTAAAAATAGAGAACGCGATGGTAAAGAAAGGAGAGCTAAAACTTTACAATAATTCCAACAACAACAATGACAAACCCAATTTCTGGTCAAAGAATAGAAATGTTAGCAATGGAGGAAATGATGATAATAGTGCTACAAAACAACAACAACAACCAATTTTTAATCTATCAAGTCAAAACCCAAGCAATAACAATCCAGAAAACAATAAAACCAAGTCCTTCTTCTCCATCCTCGGAGGAAATTCACAAACATTGGAGAACCATTGGAATCAACTTTATAAACTCTACTTGCTAACAAATTGATTGTTTTACCAGCAGCAAGAAGTTATGAACCACTAGTCGAGCCAAATTGGTGGAATGACAATAATTTTTACAATTATCATCAGAATAAAGGACACCAAACAAATGATTGTCAAAGATTAAAACACCTTATCCAAGATCTAATCGCTAATGGAACTATCACAATGGATAGCCATAAGACAAATGAATCACACCTAGCTTTCAAAACTCCACTTCTGAATTATGACAAAGGTGAACCATCCCAATTAAAAGATGACAAAGGAAAAACCAAAGTGAATTACAAGTATACATATGATGATGTGGTAAATGTTATCATTGTTAAAGATAATCCATCTTTAGATCCAATTAATGTTATTACGAGAAGCAAAGCAAAGGTTACCTTTCCAAGTGTAACAAAAGACCCAAGATCCACTTCACAACAATAAAATTTAGTAGAGAAATTACAAAGAATACCCACTCAAATATCAATTCTAGAAATTCTCTAGGTTTCACCTATGCATAAGGAAATTTTGGAGAAAGCTTTAGTGGAAACAACAGCTTTAAAAGATTTGGATAAAGATCACTTCCAAAATATGGTAGGACACCTTATAACTGCTCATTGCTTATCATTTTCTGAAAATGATGACGCATCCTTACAACATCCTCACAATGCTCCCTTACATGTTGAATTCACCATTAATAAAACTTGTGTCAAATGCGTACTCATAGATAGTGGAGCCGGCTTAAACATTTGTGCATTAAATTTGATAAAAGTTTTGTGATATTCAGAAAATGCAGTGGAACCGAAGAAGAAAATAACCATTAAGGCTTATGATGAAGCAAAACGTTCTTCTAAAGGAACTATTGTGTTACCAATCAAAATAGGCCCTGTGGAAAGGAATAGATTGTGTCAGGTTTTAGATTTGAACATCTCTTACAACATTCTTCTAGGAAGACCATGGATTCACAAAATGCAAGCAATTCCTTCTACATATCATCAATGTGTAAAATTTCCCCATGAAGGATAAGAGATCACTATAATTGCATATTCTAGTCAATATTGCAATAATTTGAAGCCAACACAAGATACAATAGTTCCACATAACAGAGAATCAATATATCCTACCAAATAAATTCAAGAAAAGTTATGGGAAACCTTTGAGGAAAAGCTCAAATTAAATGATGAAGGAATGGGAAAATATTCTTTGCATAATTTTCCACTTTCCCCTAAGTCATATAGAAAGCCTACAGATATTCAATCAAAGATATCAGAAAGACCAAAATATATTTTTAAAGGAACATTTGTTAGCACTGGAACTCTGGAAGAAGAAAATAAAGATAAAAACATTCTTGGTTGGCTGTACAAGGATGAAGATAAAACTATAGCAACAATAGTAGAAGTCAATATTCCCATAAAACAATATGGCAAAGGTTATGAAATCATGCAAAAAAATGGGATATGAAGGAAAAGGACCAATTGGTAAGCGACATCAAGGTATTTCAGAACCTATTTGTCCCCACTCGCAATCCAAAGAAGATAAATCAGGGCTTGGATATCTAAAATCCAATCAAATGCAACATAATCATCAACAACAAAAGTGGAGAAAGAAATCAGTCTCTAAAGAAGAACAATGGCAAGAAAAGCTACATCAAGTAGCAGAAATAGTAATCAATAAACAAAAGAAGCAAGAAGAACATGAAAATCAAGAAGAGGAGATTACCATCAAAGGTAAAGAAGAATCTTGTCAACAAGTTCTGGAAATACAAACAAATGCAAAATTTGAACAAGATATTCCTGAAGCAGTGAAAATAGAGATGGTAGAAATCAGAGAACTTTTTGCACCATGCAACATTCCTGTATGGTATAGTGGAGTAGTCGTAGATCATGGTTCAGAGACATATTCAAATGAGTATGAATGGGGTCCAAATGTCTTATCTAGTACGTCAAGTAAGGAAAAAAATGAAGAACAAATAACTATTATAGAGGAAGACTTATTTAATACAAAACAAAAGATGGAGTTAGAAAGAAGACAAGAAGAACTCAAAATTCAAAGAAAAGAGGCATATGCAAAACAACAAAGGAATGGAAATGACAAAGACAAAGAAGTAACGCCACAAGAAGTACCAACAGGGATAGATAAAGCATCTGGAAATATAAGATTTTCATCAAAAGAGGAACAAGATGTATCAAGATGTGGCAGAACCATAGAAGAATTAAGAGATAGTCAAGTAGGATTGACTATTAGTTCAGAAGAAGTTGAGTTTCAAAGGAGAAAAAATATAGAAAAATAATCCTCTTTATCATGTACACAAGTATGTCAACTCCAAAATTCAAATGAGGTCAACCAAGAAGGAATCTGTAGTATTAAAGATGTGTGTGTTGATATAATCCATCTGTTTAAGGGACAAACGTCTATTGAAGAACCACTTGAGTGTGAACCACAAAATACTAATACTGATTTTGTTAGAAATAATTGGGAGACGCTTGGGAGAGATAATTCTCAAAAACATTTAACTATGACATTACCTACTCTATGCCAAATTATGATCATTATGTCATGAACTTTGAAGCACCTAATGATGACAATGATTATGATTTACCCCTTCTTCATCCTGAACTAATTGATTGGGATAATTTAGAAAACCCTGAACTAAATGTCTTTTCCAATGATCATGACTTAGTCGTGTACCTTAATGTCATCAAACCCATCACACCTAAGATATCTTCCATTGCAGAATCAAGTAATGTTTCTCATAGTCAAGAGAATGCCAAGCTTTCTAGTCGCAAAATTGAAATAAAACAAGGAAAGAGACTTATTGTTGAAAACCTTTTCATGGCAACACTAGATCAATCAAAAGGGAAAATAAAGGATGTATCTAATAGTGAAAACCTCTTTGAGGTGCCAGAAGATGGAAATTTTGACATTCTTCCTGCATATTTTTAGGAGAGATTTTCTATCCTGATAGAACCAATAGAAGCAGTAAACATTGGTACATCAAATGATCCTAAAATGCTTCATTATGTTGCCTCATTATTAGATGAAGTGAGGAAAGAATATATGGAATTCTTTAAGCAAAGACAAATAAATTTTGATTGGTCCTATGGAGACATACCAAGACTTAATCCAGATCTTATCATGCATCATCTTAATGTGGATTTAAAAGCAAAACCAGTTAAGCAAAAGCTAAGAAAGATGCATCCACACATTGCTCTTCTTGTAAAAAATGAGTTGAAGAAACTATTAGATGTGGGCTTTATAAGACACGTTACTTATCCAGAATGGGTTTCAAGTATTGTACCAGTGTCAAAGCCAGATAAAAGCATAACAGTTTGTACGGATTTTAGAGATCTAAATAAAGCATGTCCAAAAGATGATTTCTCGCTACCAAACATTGATATAATTGTGGACTTATCAACAGGGCATGAGATGTTTTCATTAATGGATGGCTTCTTGAGATATAATCAAATAAGAATTGCACCTGAAGATCAAGAAAAAAATAGCTTTCACCTATGCATGGGGAACTTATTGTTGGAATGTTATGCCATTTAGGCTTAAGAATGCAGGAGCGACTTAACAAAGGGTTATGACAACAATTTTCCATGATATGATGCATACATTTATGGAAGATTATGTAGATGATATACTTGCAAAATCTCATACAAGACAAGAACATTTGAACATCTTAAGCAAGATTTTTGACAAGCTGGAAAGATATCAATTGAGATTAAATCCAAAGAAATGTGCATTTGGGGTAACCTCTGGAAAACTTCTTGGGTACATTATATCAGCTCATGGAATTGAAGTAGATCCTGAAAAGGTCAAAGCCTTCATGGAGATGGAGTCACCTAGGAACATAAGTCAATTGCGATCTTTACAAGGAAGATTGCAATCAATCAAAAGGTTTCTCTCTCAGTTAGTAGATAGATGTATTCCATTCACCCATATTCTACATAAGAATATTCCATTCAAATGGGATCTAAAATGTGAAGAATTTTTTTTGTAAATAAAAGAATATCTTATGAGTCCTCCAGTACTGGTATCACCAACCAAAGGGAAACCATGTTGCTCTATATCTCAGCAACAAATGTATCATTAGGAGCTCTCCTAGCTCAACATGATGAAGAAGGAAAAGAAAGAGTAGTGTATTATATCAGTAGAATGCTTGTTGGCTATGAATTAGATTATTCCTCAATAGAAAAGACATGTCTAGCAGTTGTATTTGTTACTTAGAAGCTGTGGCATTATATGTTGATTCATTCTATGAAACTAATAGCAAAGATAAGTCCACTCAAATATTTGTTGAGCAAGTCATCCTTGACAGGAAGACTACCCAAATGGGTTATGATACTAAGTGAATTTGATATAGAGTATGTTGACCAAAAATCTATCAAGGGGCAGGTCATCGCTGATCAATTGGTTGATGCACCTTTACAACACGACATGCCTTTGCACATTGAATTTCTTGATGCAAATATTTTGACAGTAAGTACAAACTTTTAGGAATTTTACTTTGATGGTTTTTATACACAATATGGATTAGGTGCAGGAATATTTTTCATCACACCTCAGGGACACACAATTCTCAAATCATATAGAGTGTGGTTTCCATGCACCAATAATAGTGCAAAATATGAAGCATTGGCTATTGGGCTCAAAATGGCCATTGAATGGAATGTTAAAGAACTACATGTCTATGGTGATTCAAAACTTATCATCAACCAAATAAATGATGATTATCAAACTAAGGGTGATAAGCTCATGCCATACAAATAGCTGGTAGAGGAGTTTAAATAACACTTTAAAGAAATATCATTCACCCAGATTCCAAAAAATGAGAATAAAGCAACAGATGCAATGGCTACAATAGAATATCTCTTGCAAAATAAGGAGAATCAACATCATTACAAATTTCTTGTGGAAGATATCTTAACCCCTACCATTCAATCTCAACATATCTACCGAATTTTTCATATATTAGGAACCAGTCAATCCTTATACAGTCAAACTTATCAGTATTTAAAAGAGAATATCCTTCCTCTTGACCTATCCCACAATCAGAGAAGGGATTTTATCCGTCAATCCTCTCGCTATACTATTATTGCAGATATCCTATATAGGCGTGGTCTAGATGGTACTTTGTTGAGATGTCTTGAACAAGAAGAATCTGAGAAAGTTCTTAACAAAGTTCATGTAGGTATTTGTGGCAAACACTCAAGTGGTTTAACATTGGCTAACAAACTTCTTCGTATGGGTTACTATTGGCCTACTATGGAGAGAGATTCATTCACATATGATAGGAAATGCAAACAATGTCTGATCCATGGGAATCTCATTCATGCACCAGCACAAGAATTATATCCTATGACAAGATCATGACCATTTTCTCAATGGGGCCTTGATTTGGTAGGAAAGATAAATCCCTCATCTTCTAATGGACATAAGTTTATTCTTACTGCTACTGAATATTTCACTAATTGGATTGAAGCAGTGCCTTTAACAATAGTGACAGGAAAACAAATATCATCATTCATTTTGAATTATATAATCTTTCACTATGGAGTTCCTATGAGTATTATCACTGATAATGGAAGACCATTCAAAAATCAAGATGTGAAGGAGCTATGTGAATAATTTCATATCCAACATAGATTTTCTACTCCATATTATCCACAAGGAAATGGTCAAGCTAAGGCATCAAACAAAACTATCTTGAAAATTTTAAAGAAAATAGTCAATGAAGCTGGAAAAGATTGGCACATTCAGCTAAATCTTGCTCTTTAGGCATCCCGAACCAGCATCCTCACTCCAACAGGGGAAACTCCATATTGTTTGGTCTATGGATCAGAAGCCATATTACCTATACAAGTAGAGATGCCTTCTCTACGAGTATCCTTGAAAGGTCTTATACCAAAAGAAGAACAACGAGTCTCTTGACTCCAAGAACTTGAACTGATTCAGGAACGTCACCAAAATGAAACAGATCATTTGAAATTATATCAATAAAGAATGTAAAGAAGTCATAACCATAGAGTCAAGCCATGCATTTTTCAGATTGGAGATATAGTTCTAAGGGAGAATCCAAGAAATCAACAAGACTAAGAAAAAAAGGAAAAATTTGAACCAAATTGACTAGGACCTTTTGTCATAGTAGCAGCATATGGATCAAGAGCATACAAGTTATCTACCCCTTAAGGTGATTGGTTTGATGAACCTATCAATTCTATTCATCTCAAGAAATTCTATGCTTGAGATATAAAGTCTTGTAAAAAATCAATAAAAAACATATAAAGTCCTGAAGAAATCAGTAAAAATCAGAAAAGCAGAAAATCCCTAAAAAGCATAAAACAGTTAAAAGAAGTAAAAAAGAAAAAGGAAAAGAGAGGAAAATGCAATAAATTTACATGGTGAAAATCTAGTAAACAGGCGCTATCTACAAAGTAAGTTCCTCCATCTATGAGATCGCTTTGTGCACCTAGTCACTCCATCATATCACTTCCATCTATCTTAGCTTATCCATTCCATCTTTCGCATCCTTTGTTTTGAACCATTTAATAGAAAATATGTAGCTTACCAACAATTATCAATCTTTGACATACTTGTCGTAGTCACTATCTTAGATTTTATTAGAATCGATCAATCTGCATTTGTATCTCGCCAAGGTTTGGATATTGATCACTTCATACATCCATAATAAATTTTTGTTTCTGATGGGGGGAAAATCCTAATTCCTTTTGCTAAGGTGATCTTTTGAATCTTTGTAAATCCAAAACATTCGGAAAACTTGGAAAAACCAAAAACACCTAGGGTTTTGAAACAGATAACGAGCAACAAAGCAACAAAAATCAAGGTATTTCATCAACAACTGAATCATGAAACTCAGAACTCGAAGAATCAACCAGCAAGTAATAAAGGATGATCAAAGATCATTCATCAAGATGATTATATCAGTTAATGACCATAAGAACATGTGAATGATATACAAGATTCAGTGTTTATATCTTGATTTTATTGCTAATCATGCACTCTATGTGATTCAAGGATGTCCATGACTAGAGAAGCTATGATGGGACAAGATTTTTTTTCTTTGATTGTTGTCTGTGGTTTATCTCTTACTACGGTATGTACTTGTCTTGGGATATGATCGGCAAAAGATCAAGGAGGACGTTCCAAGTCATGCATGAAAGGAGATAATCCTTGTCTGTTCTGCAAGCAATACTCTGGTCAACTTGACTCATTATATCAAGTTGCTTGTATTAACTTGCTATATCAAAATCCATGTAAGAAATACTCAGGTCATCTTGGATCATTATGTCAAGTTGTTTGTATTTTCTTACAACATTTTAAATCTCAATGATGAAATCAAGCACTATTACAAGATAACATATGAAGAATGGCGGTATCAGTTTTAGTTAGATCATTTTAGATCAGCTCATTATTCATCTGCATTATAAGCATTCATTGTCAGATGCATTATAAGCATTTCATTTCATTCACTGATCAACGGTCACGAATAAAGATTGAGTATACCTGGACAAACAAAAAATAATTTGCATTTGATCATTATAGGTTCATTCATCTTTAGAATCATTTAAATTATCATCATCCATTTCATTTAGTTGCATTTAAATCATTGAATTAATTAGCATTCAATTAAGTGTTTTTCATTAATCATGTAGTGTTTCATCATTATTATTTTGTATTATCATTAAAAGTTCATTAAAGATCATTTAGTTGCATCTTTGCACTTAGATTCATAATCATTATAAGCATTACATATAAAATATCAAAAACATTTGAATAACATATTGCATAATCATTCATTTGCATTTCCATATAGATCATTGCATTTGCATCCAAGGTCATCAAAATCAAAAATCAAAAACATTTATCATTGCATCATCATATAAAGCATCATCATAATGACGAGAAAAGATCATAACATCATCTATCTAATCACTGCATCCATATATTCAATGCATAAACATCATCATAGAGAGTCCATGTTTGCATATAGATCATCATAAAACAATAAAAGTTCAAGTATACAATGATATCACAAAATAATCAATAATTTACAAAGACCCATCAATACAAATCAAGTCAAGAATCACGACTGCCTCTTGAGCTTGTGGGTCTAACACTTGGATCACCTACAACACCTGCACCAGCATCATCATCGGATGGAATCATTCTTCAATTTAATATCTTCATCATTCATTCAACTATCATCTATCAGGTCTTATACAGGATGTATCTTTCTTGAAACTAGACGTTTTGATCATCTATCATGTCTTATACAGGATGTATCTTTCCTGAAACTAGACGTTTTGATAATATTTTGTCTTATACGGGATGTGTCCTTCCTGAAACCAAACTTGATCTCATCCAATTGATCTTAGAAATCTAATTTATCTGATCAATTTGTAATCTATTCACTCATCTATTTTTCATATAACATTCTTCTTCTATCAAAAGATCATTCAGGCCTTTAATGCACAAACGATCTCTCGAGGGGGCATCATCATCAAATCAATATCCAAAAATTAGTATTTGGGGCACACAATCAAGATTTTCAATCTTCGCCAGGCGCACTATTGAGACTTAATTTAATCTTTGAAACAATGTTGCCTTGACATCGTTTCAAAGAGGGGCAAAATGTATACACATAAAAATGGCTATATGAGCGATTAAATAAATATTTAATATTTATTTAATAATTATTCTTCTATGAAATAGTTAATTTGAAAAGATTAATTTATTTAATTCATTTCGTGTCTTTCTATTAATTAATTTAATTGAAATATTTTATTAATTAATTCATCTATCCTATTCCTCTAAATTAATTAAATATCTAATATCTAATTATCTCCTTCAATCAATTAAATATATAATATTTAATGATTATTCTCCTATCCTATAGTCTAAAATATTAAATTATTTCTTAAATTATTTAATCTCTCTTATCCAACTCACCTTCCATCTCCACTTCATCTTCCTCTTTCCCAACTCATCCATCATGTGGCTAAGGAAATTAATATTTCTTAAATATTAATTCATCATTTATCTCCAACCTCCAAACTTAATGAAATATTGTGTACGTATACATATTTCATAATCTCCTTCTATATTCTCTCCAACATCCCTACATCTTAGGAAGGTCTTGAGTCCACTTGTCCTCTCATGCCTAAATCTTATCCAACCATCCCTAGATTCTCTCAGTCAGTAACCCAGTCAAGGTGAAATGAGTGACACTTGTCTTCTCCTTCCCCTTTTTTCTCAACCTTCACCTTTTCTCACAACCATCCAAATCTATAGATCTGATCATGATCGTTGATCTGAGCCACATCATCTTATCCTCAAGGTCTATAAAATCAAGAGATTCAGTTGAGAGAGGGTTAGACTTCAAGTGAATTTGCAAGCCAAATCATTTGTAAAACTTATGCATCTGTGAGTTTTAATCTTGAAGCAAAATAGAAATTAGCATTTTAGCATAATCATTTAGCATTACATATCATAGTATTTGTAAACTATCAGTTATCAGTCCATTCATCATATGTCATCTTGGAAGCTATCAGTGCTTGTCTAAGAGAACACCATCTGCAACCAGGAACAGCGGTGTTAGGACACAATGATACATAAATCATGAATGTAATAATAGTATTTTTATTTCATATGTATTTCATGTAGTTTCATTGGTTGAGTTTGGATTTCTTGTAGCATTTCTATTGGTATTTTGTGAAAGTAACTTGTTGCAGGTAGCATTCTGAGGATGAAATTCAAGTCAACACACATATCAACCCAACAAGAGTCATAAATCCATATCAATATGAATATGCCAACAATGCATCACTCACATCAAAGAGCAAAAACCAAGTAAGAGAAGGTGCTCCAACAACAATAAATAAAACACCAAGAATGAGGAAGCATCCTCGGTTGGAAACAATAAGGGAACGGAGGCATCCACATGAGAAGCACCAAATTTTCCATATGTTATGTCACAATGAGATAACCAAAAGATCAAGTAATAGTGAATTCATAGGGTGCTACTCAACTATCAAGACTTAGATACTAGAATTCTAAGTGTAGGGAGTGTCATCATGTGTCCTCAAAGGGATGCCACCACACAAAACCAAGTAGTCATCTCAAATGGACGAGGAGACAGTTGTTAGATAGTTCAAATAACTGGAAGACAACTGAGGGGGGGGGGGTTTGAAACAGTTGTCACCAAATTACCGGAACCTTAAGCAATTAAAACTTTAATACCATAACCCAAAAGATCAATACTGGAATGCTTAAAACAAATACTGAAATAGAAAATAAACCAATTAAGCATAAGCAATAATAAAAAAATAAATACCATCCACATGACACTAAGATTTATACATGGAAAACCCAGTAAAGGGAAAAACCATAGTGGAAAGCCTACCCACAGTCAGATAATACTTTTGTAGTAAGTATGTGAATTACAATTGAGGGTCCTACACTTGCAGGAAAGCCAACATCCTAGAGCACATTGATCATTACAAAAGGAGTCTCACTGACTACATTCAAATCTAGACTACAATTGGGAGAAATGAATGAACTGCAAAGATAGCATATCCTATGGTTGAGTACAGTTCCAGCTAAGCTCAATACCATAGGACTAAATACTCTTACATAAACCCAACCCTATCACCAATGATTGACCAAATCCTCTACCTAAATGATTATTATATTATTCGCTCTTTACATCCCATATTCCATTTCATGATGATCTACAATGAGATCCTACATCATATATATACAAACCCTCGACCATAAACAATAAGGTCGGCTACCAAAATATAAAATAATTACATAATTACAACACATGTCGGCCAAAGACCAAATAAATAATATCCAACCTATAAGACATCTTGAAAACACATCAAGAGGTCCAATCCACACATTACATTAAGCCAGTCCATAACCTAGATATATCGGGACCCAATTTAGGTCCACACACACCAAAGCAATAATCCCAATCAACTAAGTCTCGAACATGATCACCATCAACATCCTAAATCTTTACCAGAAGCTGCACCAACACCACTTATGCAATTCATCAAAGCTCTGCCAGTGAAACTCTTGTTGGAACCACAAACTAGGCTTCCAAGTATACAGGATAGCTTACGCTCACCAGAACAAAACCAACTGACTGAAAATGAACATGAATAAGCCAAATCCATAACCCAAATATACCAGAGCATATCGGATCATGCCGGATCCAATCTAATAAAAAACCTGAAAGGAAATATAAGAGCAAGGAAAGAAAAACAAAATCCAAGTAAGTTTATTGATGAAGTAAATGCTACCAAGAGAAATGCAGAAACCTTGGAGAAATCACTCAAATGTGAAAGAGGCACAAGAACTTTTGAAAGGGGAAAAATAAAGAAAAACTCCTTGTGATATTATGAATGAGGCAATGCCTAAAATGAGAGAGAGAGGGAGCAAGAAGCTCTTTACAATAATATCATTAAGAAGAAATGAGAGAGGAAACATCTCTTAAGTAGAGATGGGGAGAGAAGTTACAAAGTAACTCCCAAATCTATGAATACCACTATTCATAAAATGTGTGTGTCATGTGTCCACATCCTCTTATGGAGGAAATCTAATATTCCTTAATAAAGGAAAATAAAAGAAATTACTTGTCCTCACACATGTACTAGAGGACAAATTACATGTAGGAATTCCAAAGAAATATCCTAAACTAAATACAAATAAACCTAAACCAAGTAAAGATTAAATATTCTAACACCCCCCCTTAAGCTTTACTTGGGGAGTTTACATCAAACCCTTCAATGGTTTGCAAACCAAGATTTTTACAATGAAATTGAAACTTTTCTTTACAAAGTGGCTTGGTCAAAATATCTACAACTTGGTCTTCCCCCTTGCAATAGAGGAGTGAAACTTGTTTCTCTTCAAATTGTTCTCTAATAAAGTGGTGTTGGAGAGTTTTTAGCCAAGGCAATGGCACTTTGGTTGTCACAATATAATTGAGTTGGTTCATGTTGAAGTAGACCCAAATCTTCAAGTAGTCTTTTAAGCCACAAGACTTCTTTGGAAGCATTAGTGCATCCTTTGTACTCAGCTTCAGTGGATCCAAGAGAGGTAGATTGTTGCTTTTTACTATTCCAAGAAATTGCTTCGAAACAAACAAAAAATCAATAACCACAAGTAGATTTCCCATCATTGGGATCTCCACCTAGATCGGAATCAGTAAAACATTATAAAGTAAAATCAGAATTTGCATCATAAAACAAACCTACATTAATAGTTCCTTTAATATATCTTAAAATTCTCTTAGCAACTTTAAAGTGTGTTTGTTGAGGTTTAGATATGAATTTTGAAACCAAACCAACACTATAAGCAATATCTGGCCTAGTAAGAGTTAAATAATTCAAACTTCCAACTAATTGTCTATACAAAGTAGGATCAACAAAAGGAATTTGCATATCAAGCATTAACTTAGTGCCTAATTCAATAGGAATTGAAACATGGTGAGCGTCATTCATGTTAAACTTATCTATGAGATCTTGAGCATATTTACTTTGAGATAAGAAAATTCCTTTAGAGGTTTGCCAAATTTGCATTCCTAAGAAATAATGTAAAAGACCTAAATCAGTCATTTGAAATTTTTGATTTAGTTGAAACTTAATATCAGAAATTAAAGTATTGGAACTTGAAGTAAGAATCACATCATCTACATACAAGATAATAATGATAATAGCATCTTCACTATGTTTAATATACAAGTTAGGATCATTTTTACTTCTAATAAATCCTTGAGAAAGAAAGAATGCATTAATCTTTAAATACCACTTCCTAGGGGATTGCTTTAATCCATAAATTGATTTCTTTAATTTACAAACTAAGTGTGCGTTACCTTCTTTAATAAAACTAGGAGATTGAGACATATAAATTTCCTCATGTAAATCACCATTAAGAAAAAAAATTTTAACATCCATTTGGTGAATAGGCCAATTCATTCTAGAAGCTAAAGAAAGCACAAGTTTAATTGTAGGCATTTTAGGAACAAGAGCAAAAGTCTCAGTATAATCTAAGCCTTCAATTTGAGAAAAACTTCTAGCAACTAATCTAGCTTTAAATTTACTAATTTGATTATTAGCATTCAATTTGGTTTTATAAAGCCACTTGCAAGAAAAAATATTTTTACCATGAGGCAAGGGAACTAAATCCCAAGTTTGGTTAGAAATTAAAGTATCATATTCTTCCTTCATTGCTTTTTGCCAATGTGGTTGATTTTTAGCTTGATCAAATGTTTTAGGATCATTAGAATTCATAATAGTAGTCATTAAAGCATAATTACAATAATTAACTCTTCTAGCTTGAAGTCTATCCATTCTAGCTAAGTATTCATCACTATCTTGAATTAAAAATTTGAACCATTTAGGTCTTCTTTTAGAAGTAATGGATTCATCACTAGAAGAAGAGTCATGAGGAGTAGAGTTATTGTTATCATCATCACTATCAGTAGAAGGAATAGAAAGAGATGCATGAGGAGTAGGGTTAAGAGAAGGAGGTTGGTCCTCCACAAACACAACTTTACTTTGAGTAAGTTAATCATCCTCCACTTTAGAACAATCATGAATGCCTTTTTCTGCAATACAAACATCTCTTGCAACTTTTACCTTCTTAGTAATAGGATTGTAAACTCTATAACCTTTAGTATTTTCATCATAACCAACAAAAATAAAAGGAGAAGATTTAGCATCTAATTTTTTTTTTCTCCTTAGGTTTGTGAACATAAGCTATGGAACAAAAAATTCTTAAATTCTGCAAATTGGGCTTTCTACCAGACCAAGCTTCTTCAGGAGTTTTATCCTTTAAGGCTTTGGTAGGTGTTCTATTAATTAAATAAGTTGCACAAGCCATAGCTTCAGTCCAAAACTTGTAATCCATATTTTTTGAATGCAATAAACGTCTAGCCATTTCAACAATTGTCCTATGCTTCTGTTCGGCCACACCATTTTGTTATGGTGTATAAGGAATGGTAAGCTCATGTTTAATTCCAAAATATTTCAAATAAGAATTAAATGCATTATTGACATATTCTCTTCCATTGTCAGTATGAAGAATCTTAATTTTAGAAGCAGATTGCCTTTCTACAAACATATGAAATTCAGAAACACATCAAGCACTTGATCTTTACTATGAAGGAAATATATCTATGTTCTCCTTGAGAAATCATCAACAAAGGTAAGAGCATACCTTGAACCTTGGATGGAGGGATTCTCCATGGGACCCAAGAGATCACTATGAACTAGATGCAATTTAGTATATGCCCTCCAAGATTGACCATGAGAAAAGGGTTCCCTATGCATTTTACCACTCATGCAACCATTGCAAACAATTTGAGAAGGAACAATACTAGGCAATCCATCAACCATGTTTTCTTTTTGCATCAATGAAATATAATCATAATTGAGATGACCAAGTCCTTCATGCCATATAGTAAAATCAACAGTAATTAGCAAATAATACTTTGGAGGAGCAAATTCATAGAACTTGAATAAGTTATCACTATCCGTTTTAGTAGTAGCAATAACATGATTAGTTTTTGGATCAATGATATAACATATGCCCCTATAAAAGTTAATCTTATAATCTTGACAAAGTTTAGGAACTGAAATCAAATTTTATTTTAATTCAGGAACATAAAGAACATCATGTAATTTCCCATTAGGAACATTCACATCACCAATAGATTCAACTTTGCAACTATGATTATTAGCTAATTGAACAGGAATATTAGAAGTATCAGGATGCAAAGATTCAAAACATTCTTTATGAGAGGTAACATGTTGAGATGCACCAGAATCAATAATCCACTCAAGTGGTTGAGAAACATTATAAGTACATGTAAATACATGACGAGATGAATTACCATTATTATTACCTTTCTTATAATGAGGTTTATGTTGTTGATTATTTTGATTATTTTGGTTGATGGGCTTTTTACCATTTTGCTTAAAACAATTATTAGTAATATGTCCATCTTTCCCACAATATGTGCAATGGGGTCTTGTTTGAGAATTATTCCTTTGATTATTGTACGAATTATTATGAGAATTGTTATGATAGGATTTAGAATGAGATTGATAATTAGAAGACTTGTGATTATTATTAGATCTAAAATTATTATTATTATTATTATTATTATGATTTTTAAACATAAAAGCATGTTCACTACTTTTAAGAGTACCAAATTGAATTAATTTAGCTTCCTCTTGACATAATAAATTACGAAAAATATCATAAGTTAATTGAGTAGCTAAACTAGGAATAGCAAGTTGAGCATGAATGTTCGTAATAAATTGTTGAAATTGACGAGGAAGACATTTTTTAAGAATAAGATGAATTAAACATAAATCAGCTAGAGTAACTCCTAAACCAGTTAATTGACTATTAACAGAATCAAACTTTAATAAAAATTCATCCATAGTTTTAAAATCCATATACCTGAGATCTTCGAGTTGATCTTGAAGCTGAATTTTTCGGGATTCATTTGAGCTATCATAAGTTGTTTTTAAAATTTTCCAAGCTTCATACGCTTTTGTACAATTTCCAATTAAAACATACAAATCAGGAACCATTGAAATACCAATTAAACCAAGTGCTTCCTCATTTTGAGCCTTCCATCTATCTTGGTCGGCTTGAGGAGCAGTTGTAGCGGGCTCAAAGGTTTTATCAGTTGCAACATCCAAAAGATACTTGAAACGAAAAATAAAAGAAATATGTGTTTTCCATGAATGATAATTCAAACTATTTAATTTGATTTCCGGAATTAATGTAGACTTGATAGAAAAATAATGGTTAGTAAAAAAAAATTCCCTTTGATTAAAAAAATGAAAATTAACCTCTTTGATTAAAAAATAATTAAATTTTAATAATATTTTATATATATATATCTGAAAAAAAAAAAAAATTCTAAATTTTACTCACAAATTTAAAAAAACTTAAATTTTAAATAAATGAATTTAATATTTAAACTTTAAATCTTTATTAATAAAGAAAACAATTAAAAAACTTTATTAAAAAATTCATATATATATAAAACTTTCTTTAAAAAAAATTAAATTTTGAAGCTTTTTATATATAAGAAACTTTATTTATTATAAACTTTTTCGGAGAACTAAATTAAACTAAACTTTTAAGTAAAGTTTACTTAATGTAAAAGAAATGAGACTTTTATTTTAAAAAGTAAACTTATTTTATGTGAAAGAAATTAGACTTGATTTTATACATGAAAGTTAGATAAAAAAAAAAATTAAGACTCTTTTTTTTTTCACATATAAATACTTTGAAACTTTGCTTTAAACTGAGTAATACTTGAGAAAGGAATAAGAAGAAAACTACAGTATACTATAGAGATGTTACAAATAGAAAATGCAGAGAGAAAAGGAAATTATGAACGCATAGAAATAATTAAGCAGAAGCAGCATAGGTCAAGAAATATGTCAGGAACAAATAGCAGAAAACAATACAAAGGAGGCACATAGACAAAAGTAACAAGAGTAGAACAAGCGAGGACAATAGAGACAAGAGGGGCAACAAAAAGAATTGATACAACAATCTGCACGCAACCAAAAAATATAGAAGATATACATAGAAGATATAAACACAGATTAATAGAATAGGGATTATCCAAAAAACTGCAATTGAAATTGAAACCAGAGATCTTTAAAATTAAAGTCTACACAAGAAGCAGTTAGAAAACACAGAGGTTGAAGTAAATGAAATTGACAGATTCAGATTTAAAATGAAATAAATTTAGATTTAATAGAATTATTTTAAACAGAAAGATGAAAGATTTAACAAAAGATTGAAATAATATAAAAAACAAAATTACTACAGCAGAGAGAAACATAAATAGTTTTTTTTTTTTTTGAATCTGCAAACATAAATTGTTAGAAAATATATAAACCAACAATAATTTGCAAGTGAAATAAAATTTTAGAACCTGTAAACAAACAGAGAAGCAATGTAATAATAAATCAGATTTGGCGGCAAGCCGACCAAACAAATTAAGGAAGCTGAGTTTGGCGGTAAACCTTCCAAACTATTCACACTAAAAAAACCAGAAACTTTGGTGGCAAGCCTTCCAAAGCCACAACTTTAAACCAGAAAGAAGAAACTTTGGCAGTGAACCTTCCAAAGCTTTTCTTTTTTTTAAATAAAAAAACTAGAATAGAAGATCAAACCTGCAGGCAAACTTGTTAACAAGTTTGAAAAAAAAATTTAAAATCTGAAATAAAAACCTTGTATAGTAGAAAATATTAGAGAAAGAACTTCTTCTCCTCTCAAGAATGCCTCCAATAAGGTGAACTCCACAGAATAGTAACCTTCATCAATGTCAACTTAAAACAAGGATTAGAAACCTGCTCTGATACCATGAAAGGAAATATAAGAGCAAGAAAAGAAAAACAAAATCCAAGTAAGTTTATTGATGAAGTATATGTTACCAAGAGAAATGCAGAAACCTTGGAACAATCATCCAAATGTGAAGAAGGAGGCACAAGAACTTTTGAAAGGGGAAAAACAAAGAAAAAACCCTTGTGATATTATGAATGAGGCAATGCCTAAAATGAGAGAGAGAGAGAGAGAGAGAGAGAGAGAGAGAGAGAGAGAGAGAGAGAGAGAGAGAGAGAAACTCTTTATAATAATATCATTAAAAAGAAATGAGAGAGGAGACATCTCTTAAGTAGAGATGAGGAGAGGAGTTACAAAGTAACTCTCAAATCTATGAATGCCACCATTCATAAAATGTGTGTGCCATGTGTCCACATCCTCTTATAGAGGAAATCTAATATTCCTCAATAAAGGAAAATAAAAGAAATTACTTGTCCTCACACATGCACTAGAAGACAAATTACATGTAGGAATTCCAAAGGAATATTGTAAACTAAATACAAATAAACCTAAGCCAAGTAAATATTAAATATTCTAACAAAACCAAATAACCTACAGGGACCAGAAGGGTGTCGGTAAGGCATCCAAAATAGCTAGTGTTGACATCAATGATAAAACATCAATGCAACACATAATCAATTCCTCCAAATGGCCAAAAATCTCCCCCTTTGGCATTGATGGCAACACTAGATGTAAAAAAAATCCAAGTGTCAAGAAGTGCCAAACAAGTCTCTCCCAATGGAAGACAACCAACAATCTCCCACTCAAAGATATATAAATAAATTTTTGAAACAAAGACCAACCTCCCCATGTGAATGATATCTCTATAAAGCTCTATTTTTCACATATATATCTCCCCCTTTGATATCAATGCCATAAATCTGACAGAAATATCAAAGCAAAAACATAAACCACTGAAACACAAGGCTAACTAATCCCTCTGAACAGAAGCATCCCCACATCAATGTCGGAATGAATGATATCTCTAATAAAGCATACTGGACTGATGCCAAATAACATTAATTAGTTCTCTGTCGGAGGGGCAGAAGCCCCTAATCTGTCTCTCAGGTACTCAAATGATTCTTTAGGCAAAGGTTTAGTGAAAATATCTACATTATGCTCTTTAGTGTTCACATAAACCAATCTAACTTCATTTTCTTCCATCTTCTCCTTCAAAAAGTTATACTTGATAGATATGTACTTTGTCTTAGATTAAAATACCAGATTCTTTGATATGTCAATAGCAGCAGAGTTATCACAGTGAATAACTATCAATCCAGTGCAATGCATTTTAATGCCCTTCAACATTTGTTTTATCCATAAAACCTATGTACAGTTAGTAGAAGCAGCGACATACTCAGCTTTAGCAGTAGATAAAGAAGTACATGATTGTTTCTTGCTGATCCATGAAACCAAGTTCTTTCCAAGAAAGAAAGCTCCACCGGAAGTACTTTTTCAATCATCAACATCACCAACCCAATCTGCATCTATATATGCACATAAAGTAAAGTCATCATCCTAAGGGTACCATAAACCATATTCAGATGTACCTTGCAAGTATCTAAAAATTATTTTCACCGCACTCTCATGATTTTCTCTAGGATCGCTCTTAAATCTAGATGTAATACAAACAACATTCATTATGTCAAGCCTAGTCTAAGTCAAATATAGAAGACCTCCAATTATAGATTTGTATCTTGTAGGATTTACCGATGCAAAAACATCTTTCCTTGTCAATTTATCACTTGTAACCATAGGAGTACTTACCGGTTTAGAATCTACCATACCAAATTTCTTCAACAATTCCCTAGCATACTTAGTTTCACAGATGAAAATACCTTTATCAGTCTGAGTAATCTGCAAACCTAAGAAAATTTTCATTTCTCCAATCATAGACATTTCAAATTCTTTCTCCATATTCTTAGAAAATTACATGCACAACTTATCTTCACCCCCAAAAATGATGTCATCAACAAAAACTTCAATAATCAATATATCATCATCAGTGATTTTATAATATAGATTATTCTTTGTATTACCCTTAGTGAATCCAAGCTTAAAAAGATATTTATCTAACCTTGCATACCAAGCTCTAGGTGTCTGTTTCAATCGATATAAAGTTTTCCTTAACCTGCAAACCATGTTTTTATCATCTGAAAGTAAAAAACCATCAGGTTGCTCAATATAAACTTCCTCATCAAGATCCCCATTCAAAAATGCACACTTGACATCCATCTGATAAACCTTGTAGTTCTTATGTGCAGCATAGGCAAGAGATAATCTTACAACTTCAATCCTAGCTACAAGTACAAAATTTTCACCATAATCAATTCCTTCCTTCTGAGAATATCCTTTACAAACCAATCTAGCTTTATTCCTTACAACTTGTCCATCTTCATTCAATTTATTCCTAAAAATTTATTTAGTTCCAATAACATTCTTATTTTTAGGTCGGGGAACTAAAGTCCATGTGTTATTTTTCTCTATTTGATCTAATTATTCTTCTATATCTTTCATCCAACATTCATCTTTACATGCTTCAATTATTGATACCGGTTCAACTTGAGAAATTAAACATACCTCACTAGATGTCAATCTCTTTCTTGTCATCACTCCATTGTTCTTATCCCCAATTATCTGATCTTCTGAATGATTCAATCTCACATACCTAGGAGTCTTCTGACTCTTTGTTCCTCTTCCCGGTTCTTCAATTACTATTGAATTTCTGATACTGCTGGAGTAACTGGTTCAATATTCTGTTCCGGTAAAGGTGTTATCGGTTAAGATATAATCATTTCCACTATCGGTTCTTGCTCATAAACTCTGATTTGACTTCTGTTTAGCTCATCCACCTTGGCATTAGCACTCTACATAATTCTCTGCAATCTCTTGTTATAGCATCTATGTGATTTTCTTTCAATAGAATAACCAAGAAAAATTCTTTCATCACATCTAGGATCAAATTTGGCAATGATATCATCTCTCTTGATATAACATTTATTACCAAAGATTATGAAATACTTAACTGTAGATGTATTGCCAAACCATAATTCATAAGGTGTCTTATCAGTTTCTCCTTTGATATGTACTCTGGTGAATGTATAAACCACTGTGCTCACTGCTTCTCTCCAGTAGATATGAGGTAGACTAGCTTCCATCATCATTGTTCTAGTAGAATCCAAGATAGTTATGTTCTTCCTTTCCACAACTCCATTCTGCTGAGGTATCCGGGGAGCAGAAAATTGTCTCCTTATACCATGCTTCTCATAAAAGTTAGTAAACTCACCGGATGTGAATTCTCCACCATGATTTGACGACAAACATTTAATATTCAATCTTGTCTTTGTCTCAACTTTAGCTTTAAATATTTAAAACTTTTCAAAAGCCTCAGATTTCTCCCTTTGAAAAGTAACCCACATCATTCTAAAATAATCATCAATGATTAGAATTAAATATCTATCACCTTGAAAACTTTTAACTCTAGCAGGGCCACACAAATTAGTATGGATAAGATCAAGAACATCATTAGATTTGTCTTGTATACCATTAAAAGAGGTTCTGACCTGTTTACCCCTTTGACATTCTTTACATATCAGATTATAGTGTTTCATAATCTTAGCTATATCTCTAATTACCTTAGTTGAACTGATCTTTACAATGAAATCAAAATTCACATGACATAGCCTTTTATGCCATAGCCAACTCTCATCAATTTATGCAATCAAACATGTCTTCTCACCGGAATTCAAATGAGATATATTACCTTTTGTCTATGTGCCAGTTGCAATCTCCAAACTAGATCTATTAATGATTTTGCATTTTCCATCTTTGAACTCCATGTAATTGAAGATTATGCCTTAAACCTTCAACATAATAAACATTATCCATATTGTTCTTACCATCCAATGATATAGTTCCTTTTTCCTTGATCATACATGATTTGTCATCTCCAAATCTAACTAGGTCATCATCACATTCTTGCAAAGATAGAAACGTCCCTTTATCTCCAGTCATATGATGTGAACATCCACTCTCAATTACCTTCAATTTGAGCAGCAAGTGTCTTCTCTTTAGGTACATTCTCTTCCAGTGCCGAAAGATCTTCCTTGATAGCTAGGAACACCCATTCCTTTCCATTGCCAGAACCACTAGCAGAGTCTTCTGTCGGTTCATCTTCAAAATCAGTCACACCTTCCTCATCCACTATGTAGCATGATTTGTCTTTGTTTTTCCCGTACTTATACTTGTTATGATATCCAGAGTTAGGCTTAAAAGATCTTCTAGCTCTCTCTTCAAATCTTGAATTTCTTTCAGGACATCTAAATGCTAAATGACCAAATCTTATTACATGCAAAACATTTAAAAGGTGCTTTTCCTTCATACTTACTTCCTACCGGTCCTTTAGGTACTCTTCTAGCAAATAGGGCTTCAAGTTGCTCAAATTATTCATCTTCTCTCTTCATATCATCCAATTCCTTTGCATATAAAGCTTTCCAATCTTGCTTGCCAGTTGATGATGTAGATGCATGAAAAACAAGTTTAGTCTTCATAGCTCCATAGGGTCCAAATTCTTCAAGCTAAAAAAAGATAATTTCCCAACCAAGGTATCTCTATTGACAAAAGTATTAGCCATTGTTCTCAATTCATTAATTGTGGTAGCCTTCATCTTGTAAGCCAGCGACAAAGCTCTCAGAACTTTAGAAACTATTTCATCTTCACTCAGAGTTATACCACAATATTGAATTCCCATAACAATCTCATTTACCCTTTCCATGAATGCAACAATCATTCCATCTTCTTCCATTTTCAATTTTTCATGTCTCACCTGGTAACCATCATGTTTAGAAATCTTCAAAGTAAGGTCACCTTCATTAAGAGTCTCCAACTTGTCCCATATAACCTTTGCACATGATTTGTCATTTAATCCCATTATTTGTTGATCAAAAAGTGCACACAAGAGGGATTCTCTAGCTCTACAATCATTCTCAAGCTCCTTATCCAAGTTTCCAAAGGAACATTACCAGATGTCAGATTATGAGGTGTAACACCATTCTGTGTGATCTCCCAAATCTCCTTCCCAAGACATCTCAAATGAATCTCCATCTAAATATTCCATACTATATAATTTGTCCCATCAAGCCTAGAAATATCTCTCTAAAAGATAGCTCCAGATGAATTAGATGAACTTGAATGGTTAGTCACCATAGGATCTTCCTCAAGCGCTTAAGCTTAATGCAGAGAGGACCAGAGCTTTGATACCAATTGTTAGACAGTTCAAATAACTAGAAGACAACTGAGAGTGGGGGTGAATCAGTTGTCACCAAATTACCAGAACCTTAAGCAATTAAAACTTTAATACCGGAACCCAAAAGATCAATACCTAAATGCTTAAACCAAATGCTAAAATAGCCGATAAACCAATTAAGCATAAGAAATAATCAAAGAATAAATACCATCCACATGACACCAAGATTTATACGTTGAAAACTTGGTAAAGGGAAAACCACGGTGGGAAGCCTACCCACAGTCAAATGATACTTTTGCAGTTAGTATGTGAGTTACAATTCACTTGCATAAAGGCCAACAACCTAGAGCACACTGCTCATCACAAAAGGAGTCTCACTAACTACATAGAAATCCAGACTATAATCTAGAGAAATCAATGAACTGCAGATAGCATCTACTATTCCTAAGTATAGTTCCAGTTAAGCTCAATACCGGAGGACTAAATCCTCTTACATAAACCCAACTCGATCACTAATTATCGACCAAATCCTCTACCTCAATGATTATTACATTATTCTCCCCTTACATCCCATATCCCATTCCATGATGGTCTACAATGAGATCTTACATCATATATATACAAACCCTCGACCATAAACAATAAGGTTGGCCACCAGACAATAAAACAATTACATAATTACAAAACATGTCGGCCAAAGACCAAACAAATAATATCCAACCCATAAGACATCCAGGAAACACATCAAGAGGTCCAATCCACTTGCTACATTAAGTCGGTCCATAACCTAGATACACCAGGACCCAATTTAGGTCCACACACACCAAAGCAATAATCCCAATCAACTAAGTCTCGAACATGATCACTATTAGCATCTTGAATCTTCACTAGAAGCCACACCAACACCACTTATGCAAATCATCAAAGCTTTGTCAGTGAAACTCTCTCCAGAACCACAAACCAGTCTTCCAAGCATATAGGATAGCGTCCGCTCACCAAAATAAACCAATTGACTGAACATGAACATGAATAAGCCAAATCCATAACCCAAACATACAGAAGCATATCGGATCATGTCGGATCCAATCTAACTAGAATCCAAACAACCTATCAGGACCAGAAGGGTGCCGGTAAAGCATCCAAAATAGCTAGTGTTGACATCAATGACAAAACATCAATGCAACACATAATCAATTCGTCCAAATGGCCATCAGTCACGCTAGACCAATACCCCACAAATGACCAAGCCTTCCTAATACATTCTTAGCCTCATACTAGCACTCAAGGGATGCAAGGGGCATCCTATTATCTTTCATTAATGTTTAATCCCAACCTAAGTTTTATTTATGTTATCATTTGTCTTACTCTCACTCTCCATTGAGTTACCTCGGTAGCCACTTTGGGCCCTAACCCCTAATGACCCCCAATGAGAGCCACTCCTATGACACACTTTAGTACCTAGTCCTAGGCTCATCCCATTCAATAAAATGAGGGATCAAAATTAACATAATTCAATTATTCACTTTCCATAATCTCAAGTACATCAATAATCTCTTTCAACAATATCATATCAACCATAAACAAGGCATACTTGTGCTTGGTTATACTACCAAGAGAATGGATCCACTTGATCCCACAATGAAGTACAATAATATAAGATGATTCAAGTACCTATTTAAAATATCTATAAGTACTCAAAAATTCATAACAAATTCTCATATCAAGAGCTAGCAATTCATTACACCCAAAAAGGCACAGGTCAAACAAAAATAGCAACCTCATTGCAAATGCACATACCAATATCAATACATCATCTCAAGCATCAATAAAACACAATCAATTGCTCACACATTAATTAGAACAAGGCATAGATACACATGCTAATAATAATAATAATAATATCACAAGAGGTCAAATATTTAATGCATAACAATGCCATACTCAAGGAGCAACCTCTAGGTATCCAAGTCACTAATACAATCTAGAAATGATCTCAATTAAAATGTATGAATGAAAATACTCTTTATCTTATAAAAGAATTCATATACATCAAAATTCATCATACCATGAACCAATAGGACCCAAAAACCAAGGAAAGTAGGTGGAATAACCCAACGAATGCACGAAAAGGGCCAAAAACCCAAAAATTAGTTTAGACCAGGCTATTGTGAAATTTATAGAGAAAATCTAAAATCCATGCTAAATGAGAAATTTGATTATCAAATGAAAATTCTACATGCAAATGCAAAAATTTGGAAGCAATTGTGAGATTTTTCTCTAGGAATTCACTTAGGGCATCAAGTTTGACTAGAATCAAGTATGGGAGGCCAAATCGGGTACCAACAAATTTGATAACTACCTCATAACACTTCAAAAACACACTTAAAATACATAAAAATTATTCCCACAAAAAATGGGAAGCATTTTCCCAAGAACACCCCATTTTCACATTGATTTTCCACACCCACATTCACAACAACCAAGCAATCCATCAAACACTTAAAGGGATTGGATTTAATTAATATAAAAGGTTCCAAATGCATATTAAAACACATTGCAAACATTAAAAGAGATCAAATTGAAAAGAAAATAAAGAAATGAAGATATCCTACCTCAAGATTGAAGAATCACTCAAATGCAAATTGCGAGTTCCACACTCCAGCTATGCCCACAAGAATTGCATAGCAACAAGACTCCACCAATTCTATTCAATCCATTCCACACCCACAAAATCTCTCCTCCAAATTCACCCAAGCTCAACAATCACATTATGGCCATGAGGAGGGTTTGATAAAGAAATCATGAAAATACACTAACAGTTAAGCAAATGAGCTCAATCACACAATATAAACTCACATTTTGAGTGAGGAGTATTTTAATAATATATATATCTATATATATATATATATAAACAAATGAACTCCCCAAAGATGCCACATAAATAATCATTCAAATCTCATTCCAACAAATGCATATAAGAGAAATACCACATTAAAATATAGAATTACTATTAACACATGCAATAAGATGATGGCATATATAAATTGACTGATTATGCATAGACAATCATTACAAGTCGATTCAACATGACGAATAGGTATCTAAAAGCTACCAACTATAGTAGTCGGGGCTCAAAACCATAAAATAATTAAAATAATCAAAATAGTAAAATCAAGGAAATTGTCCTAATCAAGGCAACAAGTTCAAGCTCGAGTAATTTGGCTAGTGTGCTATCTCTTGTTAACTATTGTCGTGGATACGAGCATGCTCAAACCTATGAAGTCAGGTGGAGTCGATGCCCTATACCTTTAGTCACTGAAACATTCACATGTCAAGTGTACCTTCTCATGCATATATGTTAATAATCAAAATAGCTCAAACCATTGAAGGGGATTTTAACATCGTATGCATTCTCATATAATCAAATGATAGGATATCATCCCTTTCACTCATAATTACCAATTAAAATTTAATAATAATAATTTCATCTAATGACCTACATAAATAGCATCATCAATATTCTTCCTATACAACACTGAGCACATAACTATATTCCCTAAACAAAGTAAACATCATAACATTATTAGTAACATGATATCTCATTAAATCAAAATAACATAAAATATGATTCATTAATTTTAATCAACTAATGTAGTTAACATCACTTTTCTCATTTTAATGATTACTTAAATCAACATTTCGCATATGATAATACCAAATAATAAAATAGGTCTATCTCAATCATCCTACATAATAGGTCTAGCTCATGCCATAGCAACCACCCAATGAATCAAGCATCCAAATCAGTCATGCAATGGTTCTCATAACCACACACAAGGAAGCAACACATGCATCTCAATGTAACAACATAATCAAATTACCATGAAGCAATCCAACATATCACTAGTCTAGAACAATCATGAGACATACATCAAAACTGAGCATAAGATAAACGCTCAAAATCACATATACCAACAATGAAGAGTCCAAAGTAAGATCAAACACCACAAAATGACCCACATACAAATTGCAAGAGATGCAATCCATGACATAAAGCCAAGTCCACATACAAAAGTATGAAATGCAGAAAAGTAGACGAGAGGGGCATTACATGGTCACTAATTTTTTGTATACATAAATAAAAAAATAAATTCAAACATATTTACTTTGGTCGACCTTATCAATTGTGTACTAGAATCCATGGTAGCCTAAAATTGGTAATACAATTTTAGTGACTCTCCCTGGGGCATTTTTCTATTATACAACTATTAAATTTTATAGGGCTCGACAATAATGTATCTCATTCTTTCTTTTCTACTATCTGAGTTGGATTGGGTAGATGCTAATTATGTAGCAATTAATACCATAAGTACATTAATGATGTGTGTGTGTGTGTGTGTGTGTTTGTCATTTAGTACATCCTCTTATATTAGTATTTGACCAGCTATATCTTCATATTAAGGATAAACACTTTTATTATATGTGTGTGTGTGTGTGTGTGTGTGTGTGTGTGTGTGTGTGTATTATATGCAACAAATATATATTTATGAGGTGTAGTGGACCATCACACCATATGGAAAAGTACCTAGTGTCATATGTAAAATTCATCATTATTCAATTAGAATAAAAGGGAAATCATGAATCCCTATCCAATCAAAGAATCCTAAATAAACCAAAGAAATAATGCAAAACAAAGTAATAGGAATATAAAATATTCAATTAAGATTCCCTATTCCATGACTACATATGGCTTCCATTGTTCTTCTCTTCTTCATGGTATGCTGGCGCGTAGATATTACGTTGGCAACCTGCAAATGACACAAAGATTCAAAGTTTGTGATTTTGAAAAAAATGGAGATTGAATGCTCAATTTATAGATTATTGGAGAGGATTGATTGAGAGGTGGAACTCAAGTGAGCTCACATGTTGATTGATAGTTGAACTGTTGATTTGGATATGGAATAGAATTGATTGAATAGATAATTGAGTTAACTAATGAAGAAAAAAATTGATTGAAAGATTAAAAAGAATGATTAGAGGAGAATTAATTGATGACAAAAAAATATTTATTTAGAAAAAGCTAACTAGAAGATAGAAAAGGAGATTGAAAAGATAATGATTTAATTAATTAATTAAATTAATTTAGCATGTGCTTGCACTTTGACTTTGATTATCAATTTAATCTTTGCATGAGATTTAATTCAACTATTGAATTTATTATAAATTCAATTTGTTATTTGAATATATTTAGAACTTGACTTTGATTTTCAATTTGATTTTTGAAGTCATGCACATGTATTTGAAATTAGATGAAATTAGAATTTGGGGAGTTGGAATTAATTAGCTAATTAAATAATTTAAAGAAACTATTTAATTATTTAGAAATTGAATTTATTTAAATAATAAAGATTGTTTAAATTAAATGATTAAAATCATAATCAATTAAATAAAGAATATTTAATTAATATTTTGAAAAGGGTTAATGATTAATTAATTAGAAATAGAAATTGAGAATGAATTTATTTAAATAATTAAGATAATTTAAATTGAAAGATTAAAATCACAATTAATTAAATAATAAATATTTAATTAACATTAGAAAATGGTTCAAATGATTAAACGATGATGGAATTGAATTTGAATAATTAGTAAGATTATAGAGGAAATATGAAATTAGAAGAATAAGATTAATTAACTTAATTAAATAATTAAAGAACTATTTAATCAACTAGATGAATAATTAATACATGATCAATGAGACATTTTTAGGTATCTACACTTGCCTCTCTTTGAGACAATGTCAGAATGATGTTGTTTCAAAGAAAACAAAATTTTTTATGTCCCGACGACGCTTAGGGTGTAATGCCCCCTCGGGGGATTGTTTATGCATTAGAGGTATGAATGATCTCTCAAATGAAGAAGAAAATGAGATAGAATAATAGTTAGCTGATTAGAGATAGAGATAGGTGATGTGAAGATGATATTGAGATAGAATATGAGAGAATGAACCTTAGAATGAAATAGAATGAAATATGAGAATTAGAATCAATTGAGGATGATTAATATGAGATGATGGATTGATAATGATAGACTGGAAATGAAGATGATGGTTTTCACAGACTTTTGTGTCTTTATTCATAACACAATATATATTCATCACTGAGCCTTATTATGTAGAAATGGAGCTTTGCACATTAGGGTATAAGGAACCAAGATGTAAAGATATCGCATTGCAGAAACAAAGCAGACAAGGAGTGAACCCTCCATTTTGGGAATAATGCCAGGGGTCGAGGTATGTAGGGTATTCACAAGCATAGTTATCCTTCATGGGATACTTGCTAAATGAACGTACCAATCACAGAGACCTAGTAGAACTATTGCCCCAAGACTTCATTGGTCCACACCACAAACAACAAACAAAGAAAAGGATCATGACCATCTTGGCTCCTCTAGTCACTTGTGGACATCCTTGAGTAACATAGGAACATGATCTAACGCCAAATGATAAAAGATAAAGACTAACTAGGACAAAATTCACCAGCCATACTAATATGTGTCTTCGTTCTTGATTGCTTGATGTGATGGTTGATAATGTCTAATCTCAGAAAGTGCGGACCTCAATTAAGATTGACCTGTCTGATTTTGAGTGTATCCTCTAATGTTTAAGACAAGATAATGATCACTTGATATGGATAATTGATGATTGGTGAGACAATTTGATCAATTGATTGCAGATTGTTGCTTAGATAGTTGTATCCTTTGTTAACTTCGTGCGAAGTGTTTGTTGGATATCTGCTAGGGTGTTTGATTCTTGCAAGATATTTTATTGCAATTTTTTTGATTGATTTTGATTTTTTTTTGGATTTTGTGGATCGATATATGGCTTTTAGGATTTTGTGTTTCTTAATGTTTTTGGATTTTTTTAGGACTTGATTTGAATGTTTTTGGCTGATTTTTGTTTTTTCAATGTTTTTGGATTTTTGTGTTTTTCAATGTTTTTGGATTTTTTCAAGACTTTATATGATTTTTTAGGGATTTTTTCAACTATGCCCCTAGTATGTAGACCTATATGACATGATGGTCTGCAGAATTCATGTGGAGATAATGAATTTTCGACATGACCTATGTTAATGTAACATGCATGATGAAGATGCATTTCCTATTTCGACAAGGATGATTGTGTTTGTTTAGCATTTTGCAGCACACCAATTGAATTGGAGGTACAAAACATTTCATAGATAAGTGGTCAATCGATCCTCAAGGTCCTTTGGAACATCCAAATTAACACACTTAGTGACTAGGATTTAAAAAATGGAGAAGCGGAAAACTTCCCCATTGGTTTTTGAAACTTTGATCTTATTTTGCCCACGTGTGTGCAAATGAGTTAATTCCCGCTCCAATGTTCACTAAATATCCTTAGCATCCTATATGACTAGCTACATGGATTATTCTAACTTCAAAAACATCCTGAAGAGAGCCTCGTTGCTAGCAACCTTTTAGAGCTCCGACGAGGTTATAGACTGTAATCTCTCGAATATTGTTCCATTGCCAACAGACGTCCATAGCCCTGATGGAGTTACTCGCATGTTCTCATAGTCAAGATTTTTGTCACACTTTGTATGCATGATATTTCAGTTATATATCATTGCTCTTTTGTCTTGAGATGAATATTTGGCATAGCACTTTTTCTTTTTATTTTCTTGCCTTGACTTGTAAGTAATGAAACTTACTTGGGTGTGACAATTACAGTGCGGCTGAAGTAGAATTTTAGATTTTTCACTAGTCATTTGATCAACTAGGTGTCTTGAATGAATTAGAGATTTTGTTAATGTGTTTGAGATATAGCAATTGATAGATTTTGGGTTAACAAGTCTCAAATAGTGAAATCACTACCCAACCATTAGTAAAGTGTCATCACAGGGTAATGTTGAAAATGTATGACCTTAGGACCTCAAAGACTTCATGTTGCAATATCTAAGAAAGGAGACAACATTTGTTTCTCTTGAATGCAAACAAATGATAAACTTGGATAGTTGCCTTGTTTTATTGATGTCGATATATGTAGATGTAGAAACTATATGCTATGAAAATTATGAATATGATGTGCTTTGAAAAGAAACTATATGTAATGTAGTGCTTTTTTTTAAGAAAATGATATACAATGCGGAAATAAAAATATAAACTAACCTAGCCTTTAGATGTAGTATCATTTAAGGTCATGTTGTTCATAGGGTTAGGAAGTGAATCTCCCTCCATGGTAGCCAACTTATATGCTCTGTTTCCTATGACCCTTGTTATGATAAAAGGACCTAGCCAGTTAGGTTCAAGCTTTCCTGTCTTTTCACGCTCTGCTAGGTTCCTTTGGTTCTCCTTGAGAACTAGATCTCCCACTTCAAAATTTCTTGGTCGTACTTGTTTATTGTAACTCCTTCTTAGTTTGTTCTAGTAGCCTTGCAAGTGATTTAAAGCAGTTTGTCGCTTTTCATCGAGCATTTCAAGCTCTTGCAATCTTGCAACTCGATAGTATTCCTCTGATATGATGTGTTTTAAGGAGACTCTTAAAGAAGGTAGTTCTATTTCAATAAGTAATATTTCTTTTGTACCATATTCCAATGAATAGGGTGCTACTCTTGTAGGTTTGCATACCCCTATTCTATAAGCCCATAGAGCGGGATTTAACTGGAGATGCCAGTCACGTCCTATGTCAATGACAACTTTCTTCAGGATATTCAATATTGTCTTGTTTGTTCCCTCTGCTTGTCCATTACTTTGCGGATAATAGGGTGTTGCAAATCTCTATTGTATCTGGAATTGTTCACATATTTCTCTCATTTCTTGATTCTTAAACGAATGTCCATTGTTAGTTACTATACACCTTGGAATCTTGTACTGACAGATGATGTAGTTAAGCATGAATTTTTCTATCTGCTTACCCGTGCTGTATGTTAGAGGGATTGCCTCTACCCATTTGGTAAAATACTCAATAGTTGTTAAGATGAATTTGTGCTCATTGGATGAAGTAGGATTAACTTTACCAACAAGATGTAACCCCCATTATGAAAATAGCTAGGATGATGTGATAGGTTAGAGATCCTGTGTTGGTGCATGAATCAGATCCTCGTGCACTTGACATTGTCTACACTTTTGTACATATTTATAGGCAACTGTTTCCATAGTAGACCAATAGTATCCAGTTCTTAGTAATTTCTTTGATAGTGTTGGGCCACTTGGATGTGCACCACAAATTCCATCATGTACCTGTTTTAAGGCAAGTTGTGCTTCTTCAACATCAAGACATCAAAGAAGTGTCCCATCAAGACTCTTTATGTACAATGTGTCAACAATAATAGTGTGTCTAGATGTTTGACAAACAAGAGTCTTCTTTTGATTTCTTGACAGATCAGGAAACATATATTGATTATGTAAGTATGTGTATATCTCATTATACCATGTGGATTCAGGACCCACAATTACACATACATATTCTAATGAGGGAATCTCATATGTCGGTACCATCAATTGTTCTACAATAAAATCGAATTGAGTTTCATTATTAGGCATGTCTAGGAGAGACCCTACGAATCTGTTCAAAAGTGATTTTACTAAAGTGTTCTTTGCAATCTTCTACCATTTATTTATAAGACATCAATTTATCATCTTTTGTGTTATAGTCATTATTGACTTGGTTGAGAATCAGTTGTGAGTCACCATACACTTGTAGTTCTTTTATCCTCCACTATATAGCGGTACGAAGTCCTATGATGAAAGCTTCATATTCAGCTATATTGTATGTACATGAAAGATTGATTCTGAATGACTTCGAGATAGAATCAACTTGAGGGGTGATGAAAAGAATCCTAGCTCCTACTCCATGATTTGTGTAAGATCCATCAAAGTATAATTTCCAAGTGGTAGATGTTCTCAATGTAAATACAGATTCATCAGGAAAATCCACTAGTAGCGGGTGACTATCTTGCAAGGGAGATTCTGCTAATTGATCTGCTATAATCTTCCCTTTGATTGCCTTTATGTCCACATACTCTTTGTCAAACTCCCTTAAAATCATGACCCACTTGGCCAATCTTTCAGTTAATATTTCTATGCTCACTAGATACTTGAGTGGATCAAATCGTGATATGAGTTGAACTTTGTGAATCAGCATATAGTGTATAAGATTCTGAGATGCGAAGATCACTGCTAGACATGCTCGTTCTATGGGAGTGTAATTAAGCTCATATCCAATTAGGGTTCTATTTATATAGTAGATTGTTCTTTCCTTTCCTTGATCATCATGATGTGCCAAAAGAGCTCCCAAAGATGAGTTTGTTGATGGTATATACAATAATAAAGGCTTGCCTTGAGTATGTGGAACTAATAATGGAGTATTTAGAAGATAATCTTTTAAAGCTTGAAAATCTTTGTGGCACTATTCTATCCATTTGAAGGTGACTCATTTTCTGAGTAAATTCTGAAATGGATGACATTTATTTGCTAGTTGTGCTATGAACCTTCTTATAGACTATAATCTTCCTTATAACCCTCTTAACTGCTTGAGTGTTGATCGAAGTTACATATCAATGATCACTTTGACCTTTGTTGGATCTACCTCAATTCCTCTGTTAGAAACAATAAAGCCTAGAAGTTTGCCTGTTGTGACACCGAACACACACTTCTTTGGGTTTAATATGACATTGTATTGTTCTAATCAATAAAATATCTTAGCAAGGACTTCAAGGTGACCTTCTCTTGTTTGTGATTTAGCCAGCAGATCATCAACATAGTCTTCCATGATATTGTGGATCATGTCATGAAATAATATTGTCATAGCCCTTTGATATGTTTCTCTAGCACTCTTAAGACCAAATGGCATGATGTTCCAGTAGTATGTGCCCCATGGATAGGTAAATGCAATCTTGTGTTGATCTTCTGGTGCAATCCTGATCTGGTTGTATCCTGAGAAACCATCCGTTAATGAAATCATTTCTTTCCCAACACTTAAGTCAACTATCATGTCTATGTTAGATAATGGGAAATCATCCTTAGGACATGCCTTGTTTAGATCTTGGAAGTCTGTATAGATTCTTATGCCCCTAGTGGGATTAGTCACAGGTACTAGGTTGGATATCCACTCTGCATAGTCAATAGGTCTAATAAATCCCACATCCAGAAGTTTTTGTAGTTCCACTTTTACCAGTAATGCAATCTATGGATGCATCTTTCTAAGTTTTTGTTTGTACAGTTTAGTTCCTAGTAGAAATGGCAAGTGATGTAATACTAATTCTGAATCTAATCTTGGCATATTTGCATATGACCAAGCAAAATTGATCAAACGTTGTTTGAAGAACTGTATTAACTTGTCTTTTTCTTCCCAATTTAATGGTTCTGGTAAGTGGATATTATGTATAACTTCTCCTTCTGCTATATTGACTTCTTCAGTATTTTCCATGAGTAATGTTGAATTCTCTTGTTCAATAGGGAGGTTATCTAACTTTATTTTGCCATTGTTATCACTTTCATCTATATCTTCTGACACACAGGCACTTACCTCTCCAAAGTATGTTGTTCTATCCAAGTCTATAGAAAATCTCGGCTTATGATCATCTTGTGGAAATCCCTCTCTAACACCAAGGAATTCTATAATAGCTTCATCATTCTCAAACCAATATAGACTTCGTTTTTCTTCTCGCCCCCAATCATTTAAATGTGAATGTATAAGGGGTAAGCCATTGCTTTCTTCTGTTGAAAAATTATCTGAAAGTATGTATACCTGTTTATTTTGAACATGTTTTACTGAATTTGGATGACCTGGTCCTCATAGGTGATTTCATCATCAATCGGTGATTGGTTGTCATTTGTCATGTCTATTGCTTGTGGGTTGCCATCATGGTGATTAGAAAGGAATTAATAGTCATGAGAATCTGTGACACTTTCTATGTGACTCGTTTGGTAGAACTTGTGTTGTTTCCCTTGGCAAAAGTATTGACAAAATCCAAGGATTAGGCTCATTTGTCAGTGCTAAGCCTGTTTCTGTTACCAGATTTGCTTGCGCAGATATTTTAGGTACTATATTGTTAGATGATTCCACATTAGTTTCTTGTAGAAGACGCCTCATATCTTTACCATCTGATTCCATACTAGTATATATTGCGGATTTCTTACTTCTCTAAGATGAAGGGGGAAATACCCATGTTGATAACTGATTCTGAGGTGTGTACTCTGATGGTAGCCTAGGTTTGTTCAATATATCAAGTGTTTGTTGTCTTTCCTTTGTTATCTTTGGGACATGTTTATAACCTAACCCTTGGTTCTTTGGGTTTTCTTGAGGTAAAACAGGTTCTAATCTTCCTTGTTTCTATAGTCCCAAGCCTGTGGTACCATCATACCCATGTTTTTGTAGCATTTTGAAACTGTTGCCATACTGATCTAAAGGTAACTTGGGTATTGTCATGCCATCTTCTTCTTTATATATCCATTGATTGGCATCTTCATTTAAGGATTCTTCCTGTAAGTCTCCCCATCTAATGAATGAGCATGAGTCTGAGTACTTTACTATCTCTTTTCCTTTATCTTGTTTCATCACAGTGTTTTGAGGTTTCCCAAAAGACCTAGGAGAAAGAGATAATTGTCTCACATTCAGGTACTTGAAATGGAGTATTCCCTATAACCGACATCATTAATCTGTAAAGATGTTGCAGGTGTATCTTTTTGTGTTTATGTGATTGTCAATGAATCCATTTGTGTAGTAAGTAGTGTTACTTGATTAATGGGTACTTGGTTATCCACACTTGCCTTTAAGTGATTACAGTGTTGAAATGGGTTTGGATCACCATGGATGGTGATTTCAATGCCATTATATGGAAACCTAGCACATTGGTGGAATGTCGAAGGTATGACCTACATGGCATGAATCCATGGGCAGCCTAAGAGCATGTTATACCCCAGTTCTCTATCTAAGACTTGAAAGGTAACCTTTTTTGTGATAGGCCCTATTTGCACTGGTAGCGTGACTACACCTTTTGAAGGGTGTTCTTCATCATCATATGCTTTGATGTTTATTCTCTTTGAAGGATCAATGTGAAGTTCAAAAAAACCCAATGCCTTGACCAACTTTAGTGTACAGATGTTAAGACCGACTCCTCCATCTATGAGTACTCTTCTAACTTTCTTCTTGTGTATGTAGGCCTCTAGATGTAGTGGATCATTATGGAAAAGTATATCATTAGGAACATCCCATTTTGTGAAAGCGATATGGGTAGCATCAACCAAATTCCCTACCATGGATTGGAAAGCATTTTCATCTATGTCTCTATTGACTATTGAATCTTGAAGTGCTTTATCTAGGATAGTTCTGTGATTTGGTGATATACACAACAATTCAAAGAGGGATATCTATGTTGGGGTTTTCTTCAGTTGCTCAACCATATTATAGTTCCCTACTGCTGGTGACTAATTTGATGGTACTCCTTGCAAGGTTACTTTTGATCTGCGGGTAACTACTGCATAGTCTCTATCTCTTGGATTTATTGTGATATTAGTCATTGTATTATCTCTTGTGAGGGACATTTCTTCAACATATGATGTGTTCTCAAGGTTTATTTCATATCCCATCCTATAGTCATCATGTGCAAGTCTAACATCCATGATTTGTGCTATAATTTCATCTTCAAACCATCCTGAATAAAGTGGTTCTTCCTGCTCCCATTCCATGAGACAAAGATTCTCGTCTTTATCATATTTTGGTGCTTCTGATATCATACAAACTTGGTTATCATAGTTATCAGTCCATTGACCTTGCTCACCATTATCAAGTTCTTCTTGAGTCAATATTTACTACATCTTTTGAGCTAATAGCATGAATGGTATAGTCATATGAGACTTTTGTGTAGTTAGCAGTGCTGTCTTCTGTTCCTGATGTCGATGCCTTACCTTTGTCATGTTTGAAAAAAGGGTCCTTAAAGATGGTGTGCTTTTTGTTTGCCGAAGTTTTGTCAATGTCAACTGTGATGTCACCTTGATCTATCAGATCCTGAATTAAGTTCTTCAACTTATAGCAACTTGCAGTCTTATGACATTTTGTACGATGATAGTCACATAAATCATTATCATTCTACCATGTAGGTTTGAAAGGTTCCAGTTCATACACTCTAATCTTTGGCAAAGTGATCATATTTGTATGTATTAATTTCTTTAACACTGATTCAATGGGCTCACCCAGTGGTGTGTAGTTCCTTCTTGGAGCATTCATTCTTGGGAATCTTGTGTTTGTAGCTTGTGTAGTGTTTGCATTTGTTGACACTGTGTTATTTTTTGTATATGGACTTTTATTCTGACTAGGTGATTGAATTGGTTCTTGTAAAGATACAATCAATTGAGCTCTGTTCACTGTACGAGCATCTACCACACCATCATTGGTCACATTCTTGTTTCTTGACCAGAACTTGGATTTATCATTGTTGGTGTTGTTTGTAGAAGTTCCATATTTTATGATATCGTCTTCTACAAGTCCCTTCTCATATTTTAAGGCATTTTCAGTGATTGCTTAAATGTGGTCAAACATTACATTTGTACCGGGTAAATCTTTGGGATTAAGTTCTCTGAAAACATGTCAACTTGCTAAGTTTTGGGAATAATAGTCTTGCATCCTCTATAGAGAGATCTCTAATCTTTGTAAGGAGGATACAAATGTTTCATTTTCATATTGTTTTGTAGCACATAGTTCCATCAATGTAACTGGGGTATCAATGTTATGCAAGAAGTTAGCAATGAATTGTTCAGTTAGAAACTCTGAGACTTTTTGGAAACAATCTCATTAGATAAGTGTCTTCAGTTGCAATCTTTATACATGCAGTGAAAAATTCTCTATTGTGATCTCTAGGATCACCTTTCCCTTGGTATCTGTCAAATTTCAGTGTTTCAAAATGTGGAGGGAAAGAAGGCATGTATATTGTATGATCAAAGAGATAAGGACGTAAGTCTTGCATTGTATAGCTCTTTTTGCCATTACCAGTTTGCATAGTTGTCATTTGTTGTTGCAGATTCTGTATTTGTTGGGTTAGAATTTTTGTTTGAGTCAGTGGTACATTTTGCGCGTGTATATTTCCCACAAAAGGGTTTGTGGTAGTATAAATAGGATGTTGTTGAAATGTGCCATGACTGTAATTTTGCATCTTATGGGTTTCACTGGGTATTGTGAAATAAGCGAATTGTGAACCCATGTTTGATTGGGTTGCACTCATTGTATTAGCAAAACTTGGGTTTATGTTCTGATGACTGTATGTAGAACCTATTGAGTCAGAAACCAGAGGTTGAGTCTCACTTATTGTATGAGAAACATGTGAGGCTTGTGTTTGACTTGGTGCCAAAGTACTTGACATTACTAGCGTAGTTTGAGAAGCTATGATAACCCGCATTTGTGCACTAACATTCATTGTTGAGGACAATGCACTTGCTTGAGAACTTGTGTTTGACACCAACGTTGCTTGAGTTGACGATATTGATGCATTTTGGGAGGAACTTGAAGTCATAACTTGTGTTTGTGTTACATTTGGTACTTGACTACTATTTTGACCTAAGGTAATCCCTGGTGGTAAGATCATTGTGACATCAAAACCTTGAGGTAACTTGGCACTATTCTATAATAACAAAGAAAGATATCGATCTTTGTCATTGTTTATCAGGGCATTTAGAATCATAAGGACATGTGGGTCTTGTTGAGCTGACCCAATTTCCTCACGTGTTAAGTTTTATTGTAGCTCGTGTATTGTGGGCATGTCATAAGGATTTGACTATTGAGAATTTTGACTGCTTGACATGTCCATTTTCCAAGTAGGATTAATTGGTGGATTGTTGTTTGAGTCCATTTTACTCTTTTCCTTTTGTGACCTTGTGACGGGCATTTAAGACTTCTATATAAGGACACTTAGAATCTAATGAAAGACAATGATAGACCTTGAGTATGAATGCAAGACTCTAGACCAAAAAGTGAGGTATGCAAGATTAAACCTAACTCTCTACTAGGGATTAAGACGTGGAACTTGTTGAGTACTTTGAGATTTTTGCAACGCAAGTTTTTCAAGTTATTGTCTACGGAGTTCTGTCACAATTTCTCTATCAATTCTACATGCAATTTTATACTCTCGTTGACCGTCAACCCCTATGTACTGAGGTGCACTTGTCTTTAATTGCCAAGCCAAGTTATCTAAGTCGTCAATGATTTCTCGTTGATAGTCGTTCGACACTAGATTAGGTTGCTCAAAGGGGGGCAAACCATCACCTGGTAGGCCCATTAGAGCACATGCTATGACTTTCTAAGATGTAAATGATGATAGACTAAGACAGACATATATGGAGTCTAGGCAAGGACTAAAATGAAGATTATGACAATACTAGAATGAACTAGGAGGTTAATGGGACACAAATAAGGACTTATGCGAAAATTATGACAACATAAATTATAATAAGGACGATAATGAGGACTATGCAAGGACTTATGAAAACCCTAGGGATGTAAGTGAGGACTATAATGAGGACTATGCAAAGACTTATGCAAATTCTAAGGACGTAAATGAGGACTATAATAAGGATAATAATGAGGACTATACAATGAGGACGATAATGAGGACTATGCAAAGACTTATGCAAATTCTAAGGACGTAAATGAGGACTATAATAAGGACGATAATTAGGACTATACAAGGACTTATGCAAATTCTAAGGACGTAAATGAGAACTATAATGAGGACTAAGGACTCTAAGAACACCTATGGTCACAAGTATGTAAAATTTTGGACTTTGTTGGATTGTCAAATGTTTCAAGGTAGAATTTGTTTCAAATAACTCTATTTGTAGGACAAGTCTATTTTTCAATTTTGAGAACACTGTCTGGAATAAATATAGCTGGATGAACTATGTTTTGACAAACTCTAAGAATTCAGATATACATAAGGTAGGGCTTGAAATAGCCCAAATACTGACTCGATATTGGTCTACCACAACGATACACATAAAAAAATAGAAGACAATCTTAGGGTGAAAAGTGAAAACCGTTTAATGGGGGGCCCACAACAATGAGGACTATACAAGGACTTATGCAAATTCTAAGGACGTAAATGAGAACTATAATGAGTGCGATAATGAGGACTAAGGACTCTAAGAACACGTATAGTCACAAGTATGTAAAATTTTGGACTTTGTTGGATTGTCAAATGTTTAAAGGTAGACTTTGTTTCAAATAACTCTATTTGTAGGACAAGTCTATTTTTCAATTCTGAGAACACTGTCTGAAGATAAATATAGTTGGATGAACTATGTTTTGGCAAACTCTAAGAATTCAGATATACATAAGGTAGGGCCTGAAATAGCCCAAATACTGACTCAATATTGGTCTAGCATAATGATACACTTAAAAAACAGAAGACAATCTTAGGCTGAAAAATGGAAACCGTTTAATGGGAGCCCCGCAACAAAATATTGAACAAGACGAACAGATAGAGAGTCTAGCAGCACTGGCTCCACTCTATGACACACACTTCTCGGGCATGCCAGTCTCTCTTACCCGGAAGATCCAAAGATCTTATCACCGAGGATTTTCTATCTCATCATGCAAGGTACATGGAGGGTATCTATGGAGTACAATCTGCATACCCGAAACCAATAAACATGGGATTTGGGCTACTAAGTTGGTTCTTATTATAAGTTTCGAGAGGTCTCGGTCCAACGACGAATTCTTAGAGCAAACCACTTAAGGCTTTAGTTAAACTTATCGAAATAGGGAAGACCCCCAAATACGTCGAATTCACTCAACACTCTAGCTGCCTAACCAGTATGTTTATATAGCGGCTCAAAAAACCCGCTTGAGAGTACGCTGGGAGAGATGATATCCCCAACACACCCCAATTCGAAGTACCTCTATGGGGTGATGAAATTCCTAGTCAAAGATACCCCTCACTACTAAAAAGAAAAATAGAGTGTCTTAACACTTTTCTCTTGCACCCAAGTCCACAAAAGTTAGGGGAGAGGATAGTGTGTGTTAACAGTAGAACCAATCCAAACTGAGAACAAATGCTCAAGATTCCTTCCTTAAGATATAGCAATGCGTGATTTATTCTATTCATAAACTTGATTTGCATTCATTTTAAAGCCCAAACTTAGGTGTGAGATACGCATGTGCATGTCTATTTTAAACACCAAAGTAAAGTGTGAGATCATGCATGTCAATTTTAATCAAATTTGTTTTAAGCACCAAGCTGAAGTGTGAAATCATGCATGTCAATTTTAACTAGATTTGTTTTAAGCATCAAGGTGACACCCATTTTTAATACCTTTTCTATGGCCAATTTTTAGGACCTGTTTTTAATACCTTTTTGTATGACCAATTTTTAGGACCCATTTTGGTGAGTCATTTCTATGACCCACTTTTATGATGCATTTTGATGACCCATTTTGAGTACTTGTTTTTATGACTCCTTTTAAATAACCGTTTTGATGAACCATTGAATATTTATTTTGATGACTCATTTTGAGTACCCATGTTTATGACCCATTTTGAGAACCCATTTTTATAACTTATTTTGATGACCCATGTTCAATATGCATATTGAGCACCCATTTTTAGTACCCATTTTTATGATCCATTTTTATCTCATTTTGATAACTCATTTTTAGTACCTATTTTGATGACTCATTGTTATTACTAATTTTGAGTATACATTTTTAACACATTTTTATGACCCATTTTGAAAAACCATTTTTAGTACCTATTTTGATGACCCATTTTGATAACCCATTGTTATGACCTATTTTGAGAACCCATTTTAAGGACCTAATTTGAGTGCCCATTTTTTACAACCTATTTTGATAATCCATTTTAATGACTTATTTTGAGTATTAAAAATGAGTCATCAAAATGGGTATTTAAAATAGGTTAAAAAATGAGTACTCAAAATGGGTCATCAAAATAGGTACTAAAAATGGGTCCTCAAAGTGGGTCATAAAAATAAGTCATCAAAATGGGTATATAAATAGTTCATAAAAATGGATATTAAAAATGGGTATTAGAAATGGGTCATCAAAATAGGTGCCCATTTTTATGACATATTTTGATTACCCACTTTTATGACCCATTTTGGGTATCCAGTTTTAGTACCCATTTTGGGTACCCATTTTTAGTACCCATTTTTATGACCCATTTTTAATGGTCTATTTTTATGATCTATTTTTAAGGCCCGTTTTTAGGACCTATTTTGAGTACCCATTTTTTATAACTCATTTTGCGTACCATTTTTTATGACCCATTTTGATTACCAATTTGTATCGCCTTGTGTACCTATTTTGAGTTTCATTTGAGTACTTATTTTGACGACCTATTTTGATGACTTATTTTATGACTCTTTTTAAAGACCCATTTGAATAACCCATTTTGAGTACTTATTTTTATGACCTCTTTTAAAACTCATTTTTATGCCCTATTTTTAATACCCAAAATGAGTCATAAAAATGGATAATTGAATCATAAAAAATGGGTACTCAAAATGGGTTATAAAAATAGATACTAAAAATGGGGCATAAAAATAGGTAATAAAATTAGGTAGTCAAAATTGGTCATCAAAATAGATACTAAAAATGAGTATTAATAAGGGGTAATTAAATTAGATCATAAAAATAGGTATTAAAAGTAGGTCATCAAAATGAGTACTAAAAATAGACAATAAAAATGTGTAATAAAAATGTCATCAAAATAAATCATCAAAATGGGGCATCAAAATGAGACATCAAAATGGGTTGTAAAAATAAGTCATCAAAATGGGTCATCAAAAATGGATACTAAGAATATGTACTAAAAATACGTACTAAAAATGGATAGTAAAAATAAGTATTAAAATGGGTACTCAAAATAGGTCATAAAAATGGGTACTAAAAATGGTTTTTTATGCACTTAAAATATATAATCAAAATAGATCATGAAAATGGGTTATGAAAATGAGTCATAAAATAACTCATTAAAATGGGTCATAAAAATTAGAACTCAAAATGGATCATAAAAATGGATACTCAAGATGAGTCATAAAAATAGGTTATAAAAATCGATACTTAAAATGGGTCATCAAAATGGGTACTAAAAATAGGTCATCAAAATGAGTATTAAAATTGTGTCATAAAATAGGTCGTCAAAATGGGTTTTAATAATGGGTACTCAAAATATATTGTAAAAATGGTTCATCAAAATGGGTCCTAAACATAAGTATTCAAAATGGATCATCAAAATGGGTATTAAAAATGGATACTAAAAATAGGTCATAAAAATAAATCATGAAAATAAATCATAAAATGGGTATTAAAAAGGGTCATCAAAATATGTAATAAAATGGGTATTAAAAAGGGTCGTCAAAATATGTAATAAAATGGGTACTAAAAATATGTCATAAAAATGGGTACTTCAAAATGAGTCATAACAATGGGTACTCAAAATAGGTCATTAAAATAAGTAAATAAAATAGGTCATCAAAATGGGTCATAAAATTGGGTACTCAAAATAGGTCATAAAATTAAGTACTCAAACTGAGTCGTAAAATTGGATTCTCAAAATAGGTCATAAAAATGAGTACTCAAAATAGGTCATAAAAATGGATACTAAAACTAAGTTATCAAAATGGATATTGAAAATGGGTCATAAATTGGGCACACAAAATAAGTCATAAAAATAGATCATCAAAATGGGTTAGGAAAATGAGTACTCAAAATAGGTCATCAAAATGGGTATTAAAATTGGGTTACTAAAATAGATCATAATAATGGGTAATAAAAATGGGTCTAAAATAGGTACTCAAATTGGTTAATCAAAATGTGTCATAAAAATGGATACAAAAATTGTCATAAAATAGGTACTTAAAAAAATGTACTAAAAATGGGTCATAAAAATAAACCATAAAAATAATTTATTAAAATGGATCATAAAAATAGGTATTAAAAATGGGTCATCAAAATGAGAACTCAAAATGGGTTATAAAAATGGGTATTAAAAAATAGGGCCTTAAAATGAGTCATAAAAATGGGTCATCAAAATGAGTATTAAAAATGGGTACTCAAAGTGGATTATTAAAATAGGTACCAAAAATAAGTCATGAAAATGGGTACTCAAAATGGATACTAAAGATAGGTATTAAAAATATGTCATACAAATAGGTCATCAAAATAGGTACTTAAAATATGTCATAAAAATGGGTACTCAAAAATGCGTACTAAAAATAGGTCTTGAAAATGGATACTCAATATAGGTACTTAAAATGCATACTAAAATGAGTCATAAAAATAAGTACTCAAAATAGGTCATAAAAATGGGTATTGAAAATGAGATATAAAAACGGATCATCAAAATGGACACTAAAAATGGATCATCAAAATGGACACTAAAAATGGATCATCAAAATGAATATTAAAAATATGTCATAAAAATGGGTACTTCAAATGAGTCATAAAAAATGGCCCGCAATTATTCTAACTCCAAAATGACACTATTTATACCACGAAATGTCAATAACATGAACATTACACATTGTTAATCGTGCAATAGTTGAGTTTTTTCATAAAAATCAATAACACATGTTTTACAACCTTGTTTTGGAGCCAGAATAGTTGTCCCTTTGAGTACTCAAAATAGATCATTAAAATATGTACTCAAAATAAGTACTTTAAATGCCTCATCAGAATGGGTACTCAAAATGAATCATAAAATTGAGTACTCAAAATGAGCCATAAAATTGGATACTCAAAATGGGTCATAAAAATGGATACTAAAACTAGGTTATCAAAATGGATACTCAAAATGGGTCATAAATTGGGTACACAAAATGAGTCATAAGAATGGGTACTCAAAATGAGTCAAAAAAATGGTACATCAAAATGTGTCATAAAAAAAGGTACTTAAAATGGGTTTGAAAAATGAGTACTCAAAATAAGTCATCAAAATGAGTATTACAATTGAATTATTAAAATAGATCATAATAATGGGTGATAAAAATGGGTTCAAAATAGATACAAAAAGTTAATCATAAAAATAGGTATTAAAAATGGGTTATATAAATAATTTATTAAAAAATGGGTCACCAAAATGAAGACTCAAAATGGGTTATTTAAATCAATATAAAAAATGGGTATTCAAAGTGGGATATTAAAATGGGTACTAAAAATAGATCATGAAAATGGGTACTAAAAATAGGCATTAAAAGTGTCATAAAAATAGGTCATCAAAATGGATACTTAAAATATGTCGTAAAAATGGGTACTAAAAAATACATATTAAAAGTGAGTCTTAAAAATGTATACTCACAATGGGTACTTAAAATGGGTACTAAAAATGGGTCACAAAAATTGGTACTCAAAATAGGTCATAAAAATAGTTACTAAAAATGAGTTACAAAAACAAGTTATAAAAATGGATCATCAAAATGGGTCATCAAAATGAATACTAAAAATATGTCATAAAAATGGGTACTTCAAATGAGTCATAAAATGGGTGCACAAAATAGGTCTTTAAAATATGTACTTCAAATGGGTCATAAAATTAGGTACTCAAATGAGTCATAAAATTGGATACTCAAAATGAGCCATAAAATTGGATACTCGAAATGGATCATAAAAATAAGTATTCAAAATAGGTCATAACAATGGATAGTAAAATTAGATTATTAAAATGGATACTCAAAATGGGGCATAAATTGGGTATACAAAAAGTCATATAAATGGGTACTCAAAATAGGCTATAAAAATGGATCATCAAAATGGGTCATAAAAATAAGCACTCTAAATGGGTTAGAAAAATGAGTACTCAAAATAAGTCATCAAAATGGGTACTAAAATTGGGTTATTAAAATATATCATAATAATGGGTTCAAAATGGCTAAACAAAATGTGTCATAAAAATGAGTACAAAAAATGAGAAAAATGTTAAAAAATGGTACAAAAAATGGGTCATAAAAATAATTTATTAAAATAGATTATCAAAATCGGTATTAAAAATGAGTCATCAAAATGAGAATTAAAAATAGGTACTAAAAATAGGTCATTGAAATGGGTACTAAAAATGGGTCATCGGAATGGGTAGTAAAAATGGGTACTAAAAAATACATATTAAAAGTGAGTCTTAAAAATGTATACTCACAATGGGTACTAAAAATGGGTCACAAAAATTGGTACTCAAAATAGGTCATAAAAATAGTTACTAAAAATGAGTTACAAAAACAAGTTATAAAAATGGATCATCAAAATGGGTCATCAAAATAAATACTAAAAATATGTCATAAAAATGGGTACTTCAAATGAGTCATAAAATGGGTGCACAAAATAGGTCTTTAAAATATGTACTTCAAATGGGTCATAAAATTAGGTACTCAAATGAGTCATAAAATTGGATACTCAAAATGAGCCATAAAATTGGATACTCGAAATGGATCATAAAAATAAGTATTCAAAATAGGTCATAACAATGGATAGTAAAATTAGATTATTAAAATGGATACTCAAAATGGGGCATAAATTGAGTATACAAAAAGTCATATAAATGGGTACTCAAAATAGGCTATAAAAATGGATCATCAAAATGGGTCATAAAAATAAGCACTCTAAATGGGTTAGAAAAATGAGTAGTCAAAATAAGTCATCAAAATGGGTACTAAAATTGGGTTATTAAAATATATCATAATAATGGGTTCAAAATGGCTAAACAAAATGTGTCATAAAAATGAGTACAAAAAATGAGAAAAATGTTAAAAAATGGTACAAAAAATGGGTCATAAAAATAATTTATTAAAATAGATCATCAAAATCGGTATTAAAAATGAGTCATCAAAATGAGAATTAAAAATAGGTACTAAAAATAGGTCATTGAAATGGGTACTAAAAATGGGTCATCGGAATGAGTATTAAAAATGGGTATTCAAAGTGGATTATTAAAATATGTACTAAAAATAGGTCATGAAAATGGGTACTATAAATAAGTATTCAAAATATGTCATGAAAATAAGTCACCAAAATGGGTACTTAAAATATGTACTAAAAATGGGTCATAGAAATGGGTACTCAAAATTAGTCATAAAAATGGATACTAAAAATGAGTTATAAAAATGGATCATCAAAATGGGCACTAAAAATGGGTCATCAAAATGAGTACTAAAAATGTCATAAAAATGGGTACTCCAAACGAGTCATAAAAATGGGTACTCAAAAAAGCTCATTAAAATATGTACTCAAAATAAGTACTTAAAATGGGTCATCAAAATGAGTACTCAAAATGGGTCATAAAATTGAGTACTCAAAATGAGCCATAAAATTGGATATTCAAAATGGGTCATAAAAATCAGTACTCAAAATAAGTCATAAAAATAGATACTAAAACTGGGTTATCAAAATAGGTCATAAACTGGGTAAACAAAACGGATCATAAAAATGGGTTAGTTAAAATAAATCATAAAAATAGATCACTAAAATGGTTCATAAAAATAAGTACTCAAAATGGGTTTAAAAAACAAGTACTCAAAATAAGTCATCAAAATGGGTACTAAAATTAGGTCATAAATAAGTCATTAAAAAGCGAGTCCTCAAAACATGTCATAAAAATGGATACTTCAAATGTGTCATAAAAATGGGTATTCAAAATAGGTCATTAAAATGTGTACTCAAAATAAGTACTTAAAATGGGTCATAAAATTGGGTATTCAAAATGGATCATAAAATTGAGTACTCAAAATGAGCCATAAAATTGGATACTCAAAATGGGTCATAAAATTGGGTATTCAAAATGGATCATAAAATTGAGTCCTCAAAATGAGCCATAAAATTGGATACTCAAAATGGGTCATAAAAATCAGTACTCAAAATGGGTCATAAAAATGGATACTGAAACTGGGTTATCAAAATAGATACTAAAAATAGATCATAAATTGGGTACACAAAACAGATCATAAAAATTGGGACTCAAAATAGGTCATAAAAATGGATCATCCAAATGGCTCATAAAAAATAAGTACTCAAAATGAGTTAGAAAAATGAGTACTCAAAATAGGTCATCAAATTAGGTACTAAAATTGGGTTATTAAAATAAATCAATAATAATTGGTAATAAAAATGAGTCCAAAATAGATACTCAAAATGACTAATAAAAATGTGTCATAAAAATGGGTACAAAAAGTGAGTCATAAAAATAGGTACTAAAAATGGATCATAAAATTAATTTATTAAAATGGATCATTAAAATGGGTATTAAAAATGGGTCATCAAAATGAGAACTCAAAATGTGTCATAAAAATGGATACTAAAAAATAGGTCATTAAAATGAGTCATCAAAATAGGTACCTAAAATGGGTCATCGAAAAGAGTATTACTAAAAGAGGTGTAAAAATTTATTCAATTACAAAAGAGATACAAACACAGAGATGAGAAAAAGAACTAGAAAACCCTCTCACAGTCCACTAGCTGATCTAGCATAAAAACCATATCATGAGGCATAAATCCAGGGAACCGCACACTTGAAGAATCTGTCTAATAACTGAAGCCAAGTGCCAACTAACATCCCCATGTTCTTGCTAGGATAGCAAATTCACCACCACCTAAGAATCAGATTCACAGATAATATTGCGTCAAAATGAGTATTAAAATTGGTACTAAAATTGGGTTATTAAAATGTGTACTAAAAATAGCTCATGAAAATGGGTACCCAAAATGGGCACTAAAAATAGGTATTAAAAATAGGTCATCAAAAGAGATACTTTAAATGCCATATAAATGGGTACTAAAAAATGCATACAAAAAATGAGTCTTAAAAATAGATACTCAAAATGGGTATTTAAAATGTGTACTAAAAATGGATCATAAAAATTGGTACTCAAAATAGGTCATAAAAATGGATACTGAAAATGAGTTATAGAAATGGGTTATAAAGATAGATCATCGAAATGGGCACTAAAAATGAGTCATCAAAATGAGTATTAACAATGGATATTAACACTATAAATGGGTCATCAAAATGAGTACTAACAATGGATATTAACAGTAAAAATAGGTCATCAAAATGAGTACTAACAAGGGATATTAAAATTGAGTCTTCAAAATGGATACTAAAAATGGATCATCAATATGGGTATTAAAAATGGGTAATAAAAATTAGTGTTAAATATAGGTACCAAAAATGGGTCATAAAAATAGGTTATCGAAATTGACACTTAAAATAGGTCATCAAAATGGGTATTCAAAATAGGTAATGAAAATGGTAGTAAAAATAAGTCCTAAAAATGGATCATAAAAATGAGTCATAAAAATAAGTACTCAAAATAGGTCATAAAAATGGAACATAGAAATGAGTTATAAAAATAGGTACTCAAAATAGGTCATAAAAATGAAAACTAAAAATGAGTCATAAAAACGAGTCATCAAAATAGGCCATTAAAAGGAGTAATAATAATAGGTCATCAAAATGAGTACTTAAAATGGGTCACCAAAATATCATTTTGCATGCACTTCATTAACAAACACAGAGTCTTATACACGGAGTCTTATAGGTATTGATCAATTTAACAAACACATAAAAATCATTTGGATCCAACACAAGATACCACCTACTCAATAGATGAACAAAAACTAACTATAATGTAGTCAATGCATTCACATCATTCAACTCACTATTCAAAAGCATAATAGGTATAAATATAAATTATCATATTTGTTGGACACATTCATAACCATCTAAAAGTCATTTTGACCTCATCTAAAGCCTATTGAAGATAGAAGTTCAATCCAATTAGGAACAACCCCACCACTTGGAAGTTATCCCCCTAGACATAAGGTTTATCCATTTAAACAATAATTAATAAAATAAATTCATTCCAATAATAAGGAGATCATTTAAACAAACCATTTCAAAAATGAAATCAACACTCGGTAGAATAAATATTCATTCTAATCATAAAACATCAAATATGTCCATTCCAACAATAAGACAAAAGATATCTTATTCCAAAAATAAAACATAAAAGGTAGCTTATTCCAATAATTATAAATAAAGTTTATCCATTCAAAAAATAATTCATAAAATATATTCATTCTCACAATAAATCATAAAATGTGTCTATTTCAACAATAATGTTTAAAATGCATTCATTTCAATAATAAGGTCTAAAATGTATGATTTCCAACAATAAGTTATAAAATATATCCATATCAACAATAAAATATATGTCATAAAATATATTCATTACAACACTAAGACGTAAAATATATTATTTCTCAATAATAAATCTACACCAAATAGAATAAATATCCATTCTAATTATAAAGCATAAATTATATCAATTATAACAATAAGATAATGTTTGTCCATTCATTCACTAATTCATAAATATATTCCTTTTGACGATATATCATAAAATGTATCCATTTCAACAACATGGTGTAAAACTTATGACTTCAAACAATAAGTCATAAAATGTATATCTTATTGCAATAATAGGTCAAATAATTTCATTCCAACAATAGATCATAAAATATATCAATATCAACAATAAGACACAACTCATAAAATATATTCATTACAACATTAAAACGCAAAATTACTATTGTTAATAATAAATCAACACCACATATAAAATAATAATTCATTCAAATCAAAAGCCAAATATATCTATTGCAATAATAAGCCAAACAATTTCATTTCAACAATAGATCATAAAATGCATCCATATCAACAATAAGACATAAGTCATGAAATATGTCCATTACAACATTAAGACGTAAAATATTTTATTCTCAACTTCAATAATAAAAAGAATGTCATAAGCTAAATATTATTAAAAATTGATGGCTAAAATACTCCAAAAAAAAGAAGATGAATAAAATTCTCATTGAAGATGAGTTAGAAAATAAACATCAATAAAAATAATAAAAATAATTTTGACAAAATTTCAATTTGAAGTTCAAAAACATTACATAAATTACTTTTAAATACTATTTCTTTGGCAATTTATTCTTACAATATAAATACAACTAATCTTCATTGGCTTTTAAAAACTAATAAATTAAACTATACTGTTTTTTTATAAAATTAGTTTGCAATATAAATTTAACTAATATTAATTGTCTTTCAAAATAAATTAATAGTAATAACTAATTAATGGTATAATAAGTAATTTCCTTAAAATATAAATTTAACTAATATTATTTACTAAAATAAATTAATAATACTAAATACTTAAAAAATAGTAAGTCATGAGGGGGTAATGAGGGGTACCTTCACCTTGGATTATTTGGATTTTGGGGTTCCTAATTTTCAAGAGCAGGTGTGATCTTTGTATTCTGATGGAAAGAATTGTTGTGGTCTTTCATCTCTCTAGATGGACTTCCTGATCTTCTTTCTTTTCGTGATATTCAGATGGAATTTTCCCTAGTGAAATTTGCTACCCTTTCTTATCTGCTGCTGAAAACTTCTTTTAGCAAATGTGATTAGCAGGTATAAAGGTATAAAGCAAGCTGTGTAGCCATTGACACCATCCTCCAAGCTTGTGCACATTGAACATGCATTAAAAACAATTAAAAGTGAATTTTTTTGTTAGTTGTATTTGTGCACATTGTAATAAACCTGTATGCAAAATGTGGAAGCATCAATTTTAAGTGATTTACAATTTCAACTGTCTTGGAATACTGACAGTTAATTCAAGTAGCAGACTATATAACAAAATACCTCACCAAGATGTGGTCTAATATGAACGTAGTAATTGCAAATTTGATGGTGTTAATTCCAGCCAGTGAGCCAATGAATATCTTGAGCAGTACTTCACAATTTCATATTCAGAACATAAGACACTATAACACAAAACTGAAAAGATTAGAAATGGAGACCTTATCTGTAGTTGAGGCATTTTGATGCAAGACCATCCTTGGTAGGCTGCAATCCTCATCATGAGAAAAATTAAAGAAATAATAAATAATGTAACTGCTCAAGACCTTGTTCTTTTTTACCATTCTCCAGGCTCCTATTGTTATTTCTCACCCCCATATTTGAGGAGTGTCTTTCAGTTCCTACATACAGTTAGTAACAGCAACACAGTTCCTTGTATTATTGGTAAATCATAGAGCGAGGTTTGTCTTTGGCGGGGTAGGGGAAGAGGGCGTTGTGGGGGTAATGAAAACAGGAGGGTGCATGGGAATAGAAGCAAGAGGAAAAGGACAGACAAATTGCCATTTTCGAAAGTGTGAGCTTCTTCTTCTTGTTGCAGGACAGCCAGGTTAGGAAGTGTTTAGTAAGATCAAAAAGACTTGGCATTTGAAATTTTGTGCAGGCATATAAAAGAAGTGATTACCATGGTTTAGAAGGTATTTCTTACTTGTCAAGTTCATGAACATTGACAATTGAAACAAGTGAGACTGCATTCCTAAGGAAAGTATAGCTATTTCTATCTACAAGTCTGAAAAAGGAGACCGGTCAGCTACGACAGATAAGAAAGACTTAGTTCTTTCATTTTTCCTTATAAACGAATATTGTAAATTTCCCTGAAACTGATATTTTCTAGCCATTATGATTAGTGAGTAGGATTTCAAAATGATATTTCCTAGCTTTTCTGATTACTCTGGCTTTTCTAATTACTGTAACTATTGATTGGGAAGCAAAATGTTAATTTGTGATAACTCAAAGGGATTAATAATAGAGTCAAAACTGACATGTGAAGATCCATCTCGATTATCTAAAAGAAGACAAGCAAACAAACTAGAAGTTTGGAGTCGTCAAATAAATGAAAACCTTGATACTGTAAATCCCCTTTATGTACAGGCAATGATACCCAGTCTTAAAATATGTAATGTTCCTACAATATGCATATGAACCATAATAGTTTTTAGCTAGTATCTACCTAAGATTTGGTAGAATCAACTATAAGTCTGTGCACTCACAAAATTTGAGTAATACATATCTACTCAGATAAATAATATCATTAAACTAAAAGCCCTCCACTTAATACCAATTTATACAACTTTGAATAATACATATGTATCGAGGGCATTGAACTCAAGCTCAGGTACCCAATTAAAACCATGTTCTAAGCTAAGCAAGACAAGAGCCATCATTCACCAGTATGAAATATTTAATCAAAATAGAGACAGTCCATGATTGCAGCTTGATTGAATTTTATGGAAGATAACGCACAAGAAGACTAAGTTAATCAAAAGTACATCAATAAATTTCCTAAATCAAACACAATGAATCAGGAGGGGCTGGCATGTTTTGCAATGGAATACAACATGCAATGAAGTAAAAATATATCTAGGTATTTTTTACAATGTACCTTGGAAAACTATAGCATAAAAGGCTGGTATATTGCTTACAAATACAACAAAATTGTTTGGAAAGAGAAAAGAAATCTCCCCGTTAATGGCATGCTGCTTATTGACATTATGTTCTTGCAGGGAAAGTTGGAAATAGCTGGAAGACATCACAAAACATTAACAACAGTTGGCATAGGTAATAAGCTCAATCCCAAATTCATCGATTGCTTTACAATCACCCTGGTAGACTAATTGTTCTGAGCATGGATGCTTAGATGGTTTAGCATATCTTCTCGAGCAGATTTTAACACCAGATGGGCAGACTATTCAAGACCAGGCAGATAGAATAGTGAGGACTTTCCTAATTAAAGAGAAATGCAATTGATACTTAACATTAATTGAATTGTACTGAAATCATAACTGGGAACAAAAGTGTTTATTTATAATGTCCTAAAACTAAAATCACTGCCAGCAAGTTCAGATCTGATTTTTGTAATCATACATCTCAGCCTACTCAAAGGTTCAGTTACAGATAGCCGATATTTGGGTTTGAAAATGTCTATAGTTTAGATAAACGATTTAAACAAAGAACCAATCACCCATTTTCTAGCCTTTACGCTCTGCTACATTATCCTGATGTTATTCCATCTAAGCAATCGTACTAATTATGCATTTGTGGATCAGATCCTGACATGTTGGAGGTAGGAAATGGTAATGTGAGCAGAGAAGAATACCATTCACATTTATCTTTTATTCTTTATCTTTACAAGTTTTTGGATGCTCATATTTAAATTTACTTAAGAGCTATTACTAGAAAATAACATATCAGATCTGGACCGGGAAACATGGAGTTTGCTGTGTAAACAATGTTATCCACACTGAAGAATTAAACCCTCACTTAAAATATGTTCTATTTCATTATCAATGGGAACACTATTATGACTGAAACAAGTGTTATTAACTATATATTTGAATGATGATGATAAACCATTTGAAATTCCATTTCCTCTTAATCGTGATTGTAGGCACCATTGCTGATTGGAAGTAATGTGAGATATATGGCTCCAAGGGCAAGAGAGATTCTTGGCAATGAAGTCAATCAAGGTAAGAGCTTTTTAATTTAGGCCCACTAGAGTGGTGTGCATCTAGGTCTATAATCTAATTTAGTGCTTCAAGGCTCACTCGAGTAAATGGATTGGATTTAATTTTGATTTTTGGAAGTATTCCTATTCTGACATTATCTCACCAATGTTCACCAAAATAAAATATTTAAATATCCCACTTTTCAGACCAAAGGAAGAAGATGAGAACTGACCTTTCAGATGTCGAATTCGCCTCCCATCCTCTTTACAACTATTAATTGTTGTCCATATTTTTCATCAATTCCAGCAAGAAAAAAGAGGTAGTGGGAAGAAAATAACCTAGTTGAATCTACCACAACACAATTTTCACAAAAAATCAGTAAATCATAAACAATCTAATATCTAAACCTATACAACAACATTCATAAATCCATTCCCAAATTTAAACCAACAAAATCCATACCAGCAGTTGGAGTAGTACACAAAATTCATACTAATGGAGATGAACTTTACTGCAGGCCTAAAATTGAAGGATATGGCCTAGTCTAATTATTATAGTCATAAAAAATAATAAATACTATGTTGCTACAGCAACAACACTTGGTAACTGATACAAAGAATGCTATATGAGAGAAATATGACTGTGAACCAGTCAATAAGACTACAGCAGTCTAACGACCTAAGCCTTCCTTCTCATATGACACGACATGGCTGGTAAAAGTAAACAACCCTGCTCCATGAACAAGGCTCTGTGACAGACAATGGAGGACATAATATGAGTGAATGACACCCTTATAATTTCTTCAAAGGATTTTTAATCTGCACAACACTATTAGGACTTATATGGCCTCTCTATCAAGGTTGCATATAACAAGTTAGCACCCAAGAAGAAACACTAACGGAATAAGTAATATTAATCCACCCTTTATACTCCAGCTAGCAGATTTTGTAGTAATTAGCAATTATTCAAACTTTTAAACCTACATGGTCTGGAACAAAATATGGCTTTCATATAGAACCATCTCTCTAGGAACTGATATGTGATGTTTATAAGTTACAAAACCATTAATGGGGGGGAACTGTAAATAACAGCATCACATATTAAAAAGATATATTGATTAATTAGACACATGGAATGTTTGATGGTAGTCTTGTAATTTTCTATTTAAAAGAATAAGTTTCAGTAAGACAAAGGGACATGATACAGAGGCTCCAAGACTACACCATTTAAGTTTTTGACCTGACAAAGACGAAGTATAATAAGATCAAGGGCAACTAAATTGTATCAGGAAAATATAATAACCTAAGAATATTATTTTGAAACATAGTTTTGAAATTATTAATACCTATCCTCAATATTGTATCATCGTACCACTTGAGGACAATTTGGATTGCTCCTAGTGCATCACTCGCCCCAAATATTTTCACATTTCCACAAAAATCATAAAATTTTGTTCAAGGAGAATTTCCATTCTATGTATGATTTTTGTTCAAGGAGAATTTTCATTCTATTTAGACCATTTAAAGACAAACATCAATTGTTGTAAACGATAAGACACAACCATTGAGATAATTATTTTGATTTATAGCTACAAACATTCCAAGAATATAATCACTATGTTTGCAACAAGCAAACAACTTATAATAAGGGAATCAATCATGAAACATTTGAGCACCTAGATGACATGAAGATATGCTAAGTAGTGTAACTGGTCAAAGCAAATGCAAGAAAGCATGTAGTGATTACAACCAATTCTAAACCAGTGTATGCTTAATGCTCATAAAATTAATATCTAAACAGTTAACCTAGGCACCACTGTTCCATGGATCACAACATTTTACCAATTACATTACATCATTAGATAGATACATAACATTTATAAGACTGATTTGGGATCCTAGTATCTCTAAAGCATCCTAGTTTGTGATTGTTTGGGCAGGGCAGACTGTAATGCTTCCTTTTGAAATGAGATTTAATAATAAATAATGATAAATTAAAATATATAAATACATATAATTAAAATATATAAAAAACAATTATAAAATATAAATTAAAATATAACTAGGTTTAACGAATGGTAAAAAGGCATGACATAAAGAGATGTGATTCTCTCAAACTTGAGATGTAAAAGGGAGAATAGTTCATTTGAAAGGGGATATGGAGAGAGGAAGAAAGAATGGAGCATAGGGATTTAAAAAAGGATTAATGGAAGATGAAAGGAATGAGAAGAAAATAAGGAAGTGATAAGGGCAGAAAAGATGAAGGGTTGTGACCCTTTCAAAGGGTGGTAGTTGTGAAAGGTTGTGACCCTTTCTCAGGGAAGGCATGATGAAGGGGTGTGACTTCTCCCTCACAATAGAGATATAAAGGTGTTGTGACATTTTCATACATCGCCCCATTGCAAATAGGGACCCCTACTTTTCGCTTTCTAGGATTAGTCCTCTTAGCTTAGTTCTAGGTTAGTGTTGAATCTTTCACTATGAACCTTTGCATTGAAGAGGTATAGTGGGTCAAGAGGTCAGAAGTTGATCAAGTTTGTCTCTTTAAGATGAACCGAGGTTCGACACTTCCTTTGACCAGCCAAGATTTTATCACTTCCACTTCTCCCAACACTACCCGTGGGTGCCCAGGCCCGATCACTCTCATTTCCATTCCTCACCTTCGCCATCACCATTCCACCCTTCCATCCTTTTCGTCTCTCTCTTCATTCCATAACCCTCCATCTTGACGGCTTTCCACTTCCCCCTTCCTACCATCACCATTTCACCCTACCCTTTCCACTTCCATATCCCTTACCTTCTATCTCTCTTTATCTTTTATCACCTTCACCTAACATACTCATTTACTACCCTTCACCTACATTTACTCCTACCACTAAACCCCTTAACCTCCATCCCATCCTAAACCTCCCTTCACTTAACTTAAACCTACCCTTCCATCTTACACCCTCACCTCCCTTCACTAACTTCCATTCCACCTTACCCCTACCCCTACCCCTATTTTATCCTAACATCTCCCTTCCCCTCATACCTTCTATCTCACACTCCCTTTAACCTACCATCCACACTACCTACCCCTTTACCCCTTTATTCCTCTAAAATCACCTATTCTAACCCACATCCCATAAGTCTTACTTCCTTTATTTCCCTAAGCTTACCTCTACCACACACCTATTAACCTACTCTTTCCACCCTACCATCTACCCTCATCCTAGCCTACCCCTATCCTATCCCTATCCCAACCCCCTTACATCTCACACCCCTTATCCTTTTCACTACCCCGTATACCTCCCGTTCCACTTTACTCCCCATATCCTAACTCCTATCTCCCACTGCAACACTTCTTATAACCCCATATCCACTTTCAATTCCCCCCTTATGTCTCCCTTTCCCCAGCATCTTCTCCTTCCCTTCCTCACGTGGCATTTCCCTTACCATTCTTCCCTTCCCCCACAACACCTCACATTTCTTCATCAATCCCTGCCTCATCATATCTTGGGCCCCACACACTCTAAAATGGAGAATTAAATAAATTCTTTCAAGGACTCTCCTGCTGGGTCCCACATAATCTGAAATGGAGATTTGGAAAGCTTGTTTCAAGACATAATATTTCCTTTGATTTCCTTAACCATGTAGCTTTGATTTGGCCCCACCAAAATTTTGAAATAAAAGAAATTTTTTTAAAAGAATCCTCAAAAAAAAAGAAAGTATCCACCTCATCAGTCTTTGCAAGGTGTGGTAACACAAAAAAGGAGCTGGCCCTTAATGAAGATGTGTCACTTTAGTGAAGATAGAAGAAAACAGACCCTTTAACATCCACCGGCTATATAAGAAGACACTCATCCTCATTCTAAGCGATCAAAGCAATTTATACAATCTTCTCTGGATAAAATGATTGATCATTTCATTGATCAAACATACGTTGACAAGGAGAATTGGAACAAATTTGAGTTTAGGGCATGTGGCAGCAGACAGAGAGGCAGAGCTACAAATTTGAGGATCAAAATTCAGATCAGAACTGATTGTTATTTCCCAAATTTCTGATTGTTATTTCCTATATTTGAATTAATGATGCATTAAGGGTGTGAAGAATTATTTTGTTTGCATGTTTCTTGATTCATTATATGTCTTTCAGGTTTTGATAGGAGGATCGGAAGCTGATAAAGAGATGGTTTCAGACTACACTCAAGCAAATTGAATTCAAGGACTCACACATCAATATCCACATTTGAAAAGGGACAATATCAAAATTCAATCACATGAAGAAGAGGGATCAGACCATTACCATGCACTTACAGAGCTGAATGCAGGATATTCAACACCTTAAACAGAATTGGAGTTTGATACAAAGGCAAAGGGGCAGATTTCAAAGGAATTCCAGATCATTTTCCAAGGTTCTGATTTGATGTTTGATATGAAGATAGAAGAAAAGAAAAAGATGAGCACCCAAGGAAGCATGGAGGACAAGTCACGACAACATCAATCTGGAAGATAATTATTCAGAAATAACTTCCTCCACCATTCAAGAGATCTGATTACACTTACATTGAGAAGCAGGTTGAAAGGAAGTGCTCCCTGATTGGAGTAAAATCTGCTTCCATTGCTCATAGTTGGGAGCGATGTAGGCACTTTAATGGATGAAATGAAAGGAGTGGGCAAAGGATGTATTAAATTTCAAGTTTGGATTTCAACTTCATTTGAACACTTGAGGGAATTTCCTAATTCACTCTTGTACCTTCCAAAGGGGCAGGAGCGAAGTTATTCAAGCTCATGTACCTTGCTAAGATCAAGAAGACAGGATTGGAGAAAGAATGGACAAAGAGAAGGAATTGACTTATACATGCCCTTTAAGTAAGTAAATTCAAAATTGAGGAATTTGTGCAAACTTGACAAATTCGCTCCTGACCCTTCCAAAGGTACAGAGCGAATTTTCTTTGAGGTCATGTACCTTTCAAAGGTACCCAGGCCTTCCTGGGGTCAAAATGATGATACTTTCATTTGGAAGAATTGGAATCTAAGCCTAAAATGATGAAAAGAAGGCAATAAGTGAATTTAGCTAGTAAAGAAGCTAATTCGCTCATGTACCTCTCAGAGGGACAGGAGCGAATTCTCCATGAGCCCTGTACCTTGCCCATGGTCTCGAGCGAATTCTTATCTTTGAGCCTTTTGAGGATTAATTGATGATGTTTTCATAGGAGAGGAATTGAAAATCAAAGATCAAGGCAATGAGAACAAGTTGAAGCAAGAATTAAGCTAAGAATAGAGCGAATTCTTATCTTTGAACCTTTTGAGGATTAATTGATGATGTTTTCATAGGAGAGGAATTGAAAATCATAGAGAGGAATTGAAAATCAAAGATCAAGGCAATGAGAACAAGTTGAAGCAAGAACTAAGCTAAGAATAGCTAATTCGCTCCTATACCTTGCCAAGGGACAGGAGCGAATTTCTCAAAAACATGTACTTTCCTCCTAATTTCAAGCTAAATTGCCCTCAAGGTCTTTTCCTAAGATGATTTGTAGCTAAAATAGCATGAACAAGCAAGCTAAGTGGAAGCCTTATCAATGCCTAGGCCCTATTTACCAATTTCGCTCCTGTACCTCTCTCTCAAAGGGTCCAGAGCGAATTTTCTTAGAGGGTCATGTACCTTCCAAAGGTACCAAAGCGAACTCCTTTGAGAGACTTCATTCTTCATTTAGAACATTGAATGAATCTCATTTCGAGCAGATTTGAAGGTAGATTGACTTGAGCACGATGAGAAGAGAATTTGGAAAAGTCAAGTTTAAGGCAAGTGATGAGGAGTGAAGCATGAATTGAGCGAAGCATGAATTGAGCCTAGTACCTCAAATTCGCTCCTGACCCTTCCAAGGGTATAGGAGCGAAATCCTCAAATGGCCTTAATTGCTCACTCAAACAATTAAATGGATCCTATTATGAGCTAGGTTGAGGGCAGATGGACTTGATCAAGCTAGAAGGACTCAAAAAACTAAGTTTAAGAGAAAAATTGAAGGAATATGAAGTGTTTGAATAAAAAAGGAGGACTTTGCTCCTGACCCTTCCAAAGGTACAGGAGCGAACTTGTTAGAAGGACTCCCTATCTCACTTAATGCACTAAGAAGATCTTGTTTTAAGCTAAGATGGAGGAGAATTGACTTGATCATGGTGAGAAATGAATTAAGAAATCAAGTCTAAGGCAAAATAAAGGAGGAATTGAGTGTGAATTCAGCTGGGAACAAAATTCGCTTGTGTCCCTCTCTAAGGTACCAAGGTGAAATGCTATCAAGGACATGTACCTCTTGAAGGTACAAGAGCGAAGTTATGAAGAGGGTATAGTGCTTCACGATATAAGCTGAAAGAATGGAGGAAAGACTAAGCAAGCAAGTCGGCCTACAAAACATTTGATGCATTGATAAAACTGATTTCACCTTTTTGGCACCAAGAACAAATTTGAATTCCTAATAAGAAAGTCAGCCAGCTTTGGAAGGGATGCAATTAATTTTATTCATTAGGACAAGTCGGTTGTCGTCAAGAAGGTGCAATCCCCTATGTAGGCACCTATAAAGGAAGATCACACATTAGTCATTTCATCATTCATCCAATCTTTCTTCTTTAGATTGAATTTAAAAAGCAGATCAAGAAGCGAATTTTCATCAGCTGATGTGGAGCGAATTTTAGAAGGAGCTAAATCCAACAAGATCAGGTTTGAAGAGCAAACTTCAACAGTCAAGAGGCGAATTCTCAAGAAAGGATCAACATGTCTCCAGCTTAGACCTGATTCAAAAAAGCGAACTTAAAGAACGAGATCCACCAACAGTTAAAGGAGTGAATTCCAGATTTGTCAATTACAAGACAACAATCTCCACAAGCTGAAGTTCATCTAGGCAAGTTTCAAAGGCAGGTTTTATTGGGCAAATTGGTGATTGGAAAGGCAAATTTCAGGTCTTATAGAGGCAGGTCAAGACAAATTCAACACTTTTATTCTCAGACCTGGTTCTCTAAAGGGTGAGTTTGAAGATCAGTGATCCTCCTAAGAAGATTTTTTTTATATACTTAAAGCAAATCAGTCACTTTAAGGGGTAGAGTACATCCTAACAGCAGCAAAATTCAACAAAGGAAGGACTGAATTCATCATAGCAAGAGCAAATTTTCTCAAGCAAAGGACAATCTCCCCTAAACCTGCACCTATCAGACCTGCAAATCACATAAAATCAAGATTATATCAAATTAAGAGATTGTATAAGCTATATATCATATGTGTTTGATGTTCATTTGTTTGTTTTGCAGCAGGAAAAGAAAGAAATCAGAAGGACCAGGTTGGAGGGAGATCAGAATGAGGATCTCAACAAGGATATTTCAACATCAAGGTCAAAGGAAGACCTCTTCAAGAGGATCTCATAGGCAAACACAAGAGAGTCAAGGAAGGGTACATCGTTTATCAAGTACATCAAGGATGATGGAGGATTGACCAAGGTTATCACAAAGCAAGTACCACACAAGGTGGCATCCCAGTCACTACTCCTCCAGTGAGAAAGGTCCACATCAACATGTCTAGATTCAATGAATCACGCTTATGCACGAAGGCACAAACTCCGATGTACCTACCCCTGTTTCCTATTGGTTCTCATGCAGTGAATGTAATTTTATCATTGGCTAGAGGAGTTTGTTGTAACAAACCCTAATCAGGGTTTTCTTCTTGAAATCCTAGCCGTTAATTGTAAATCAATCAGAGCCATTGAAATGTAAAGAGCTCTCTATATAAAGCTCAAGCTCTTCATTTGTAAAGGTTAATAGTTAGTCAAGAGTTAGTAGCTAGAATAGTGAATAGAATAGCGATTAGAGTAGAGTAGGAAGAGAAGGCAAGAGATTGTTGCCCGAAATTGTAAATGAACTCCATTTTCATTGAAGTTATGGTGAAGTATGTTGTTTCTTTGCAATATGCATGGTTTCTTGTTGAATCTTCGTTTTAGATGGTAAACAATTAGATTGAATTAAAGAAGTCATTGAATGCACTTGTGTGGAATCCGCCTAGTCCAAACCACTAGCCTCTTGTTGATTGTAAGGGCGCCCTGCGTGGTCAACTGGCATAGAATGAGCTTAATCTCGAGTCGTTACACATCTATTGTTCATGCATTAACTTGAATGGTGATCAGTGTCTGATGGTGTAACGATTTGAATATATTTGAGGCATCCCTTAGAAGACTGCACTAAGCCAGTGTTGAATTGTTCAGTTTGATGGTGAGACCTAGCCCAATTTGACTCCAACTAGTCATTCATCCATCTTCTTGCATTCTAGGCCTTAAAATAGACTTTCCAAACCCTTTACCTTTTACTATTTCTTTATTATCCCGGTGAGTAGTTAGGACTCAAGTTCCAGCAAATCAAACACTCAGGTATTCGAATGTAAGTCCCCTTGTGATTCCAACATAATCACATCATACCACAAGAGCTTATCCACACTTAGAGACCCTACATATAAGAACCTTCGAGTTGCCTCAATTGATCCTTAGGCAAAATCTTCAGCATTTGGGGAAACTTTGTCCAAGAGAGGATAAGATACCTTAGTATTTTATTCTGTGTTCGCATGTGCATAAAAAACACATCAACAAAAGGGAAGGTGGTCTCATTTGAGGAGGAAAGGAAGAGAGAGTAATTAAGAAAAATAAAATTATTCTAAAAGGTAGCAATGAATGGTGGTGACTCAATTCTCATGAAGGGTACTGATTCAATCATTCCAAGTATTCATGATCACTAATCAATCATCACTCATGAATCCACCCAAGCAATCATCAACTATCAAATCAAGCAAACAATGAATCAAAAAATCATTCTATCAAATCAACATTCCTTCTAGCATTCATTACCTTATCACTCATCAATTGTTTAATAAAAAATAGCTTAATCATACCTCACCAATTCCTCAAATCCTACAATTGATCAATCATTGACCATACTTGGCCAACAAACCTTCATAATAATCACATCACCAATACAAGCAGATTGCTTGATAGGCAACTACACCATCTTGTTATGAATGTATAGTTGGATTTCTTGTGCATATATGAAATAAATATAAATAGATTAATATGCATATTTTATATATTTAGACATTCATAATGATATAATAAACACAAATGCATAATAGACAGATTTTATGATTCAATATGTTTTAGATATTCATAATGATTATATAAAGAATGGTTACGTATCTATAATGATATATTGATAATATAAAAGACCTACAGTAATTAAATAGATTGGGATGGAGAGGAAGAGCAATAAGGGGGAATGGTGAGGGCTCACTAGGTACGCCACCTCATGGATGGTAGAGGACCACATGAGGCCAAGAGGGCCTAGGGTTGAGTTAGGGTACCCTATTGCAAATCTTCCCTATGTGCCCCATATGGGTTAGTTGTTGGAGGGAAACTAGGTAAGAGAACTCAAACATAAGAGAAGAGAAGGTTTGTATGATGGAGGAGAACGAAGTACAGTGTCCGCTAGGTACACCACCTCATCAGCATGAGAAAACCCACATAAGGCTAAGGGGGATAGAATTTTTCCCTTGGGCCTAGGGTTGAGGATAACTAGGGCACCACATCATCCCCTAGCTCAACCCTTAAAAATGGAAAATGGATTGAGCCCTTAAGATCAATTAGATTCATGTGTATAAGTGTATTTCTTTCTTAAACCTAAAAATGGATATATTATATGTGTAATGTCTATATTATCATCTAATCCGATTAAAGGTTTCCAAGATAGGTTTATCTCATCCTAGTTTTGGGGTAAGGATTACATTTCTAATTACATTGTGTTCTCTTTATGTGGATTTTGTGAAATTAGGGCTAATTACAGGATCATACATTAAGGGGACATTGCACTACTTGTTTTAGAGGAAAGCCCAACAAATTATATTTTTAAAAGATGTCTTTGTTTATGCATCAATAGTGATCGATCCTATACTCATTCTACATATACAACTTGACTCCCCTCCAGTTATTGTTTCACTTATTTGATCTCCTTAGAGCTTCATTTGCACATGAAAATGTCTTTCTCTACTTCATTTGTATCTCTTTTACTACACTGAGAGAGCCTTTACTGTGTAAAATCTATACAACTCGACATGTGAGCCATCTTCTAGATATAATTTAGGATGGATACTAAGTTTACTACAATTCTTTGCTTTACTGTACTCTTTGTACTACAGTCTGAAACATTTGACACAGGTATCAAGAAATATGGAGTGGCCCTATTATTTGGAGACTTTACGTTTGATCCCAGTAACAATAATTACATTTCTACTGTTCCTGTAATATCCCTTGGTCATATAGGTCTAAAATATGCTTGTGAGACACAAGGAATATTGTCAAACACTCGACAGACAGTCCTCCAACTTGCTGGTCTTATAAAATCAGACTAATATAACCTTATATAATGACTTCCTAAACTTGAAAAGTCAACACTATCATGCATAATTCATGAAACATCAAAAACTAACGATGACTAGTAGTTTAGACAATTGTCAAGATGCATTAGTCATTAAATCATAGAGTTCTATGCCCATATTGACCCATAAACACCTATCAACAGCTTGCTGACATTTTGACAAATAGTTGGCTAACATCCTCTTAACATTCATACGTAAAGGTGCAACTTGATTCCTTCTTCAATTATTTCGAAAACATGTGCAATGGATCCTTATAATGATCATACAATAGCCTGCTTTATGACTCGGAAAATTCTGAAGACTCTGATAATCATGGTTACTATAACTAACTGAAATAATACATGGAATGTTAATTGGTAGCACCTGACATGTATCGCCTTGTTGAACAAAGGAAGAGGCAAGCAAATCGTGTACCAAATAGCCTTCACTATGCCAATTTGAACTCCTTTCTCTAACGCCCTGCTGCTACAACTGTAGGTATGAGAACACTAAAGCGATCAGCTGTTGACATCCCAAATTCTTCCTTCAAATGGTTTGATTGCCAACTAGAGGATAGTTGTTATCAATGAAGCCTGCACCCTCTGCTAAAGCTGTGAACTTCAGCTGTCTAATGAAACATGGGAACACTTCAAGGTTGTGGGTAACCTTAAGACTGAAGTGGACCTCCAAAGTAAGCTGTTTCTTTTCGATTTCTTCACCTAAACTAACAATTTCTTCAGGGAAAAGAGTGAGGAGGAAGACATATGAAATTAAAATTTAACCCTAAGGTGATGCACCAAAGTGATATGATGAAAAACTTAAAAGCAAGAAAGAGTGATACACGATATGACAGTAATAAAACTCTCCTTCACAACCCAGAAAAAAGACAACCTTTGCATCAATAATTTATAAGGAGGCTAGATAACCACAGTCCTAGGAGGAAAGAAAACTTTCATGATCCAAAACTGATAACTACTAACAAACAGCTTATAACTTGCAAATGATTATTCCCTTTGTAAAGCAGAAAAATCGAACCCTAGTTGTTCTCCCCTCCCCGACTCCAAGGAGAGAGAAGGGAGAGTCACTAGGGTTGATGGTTTTCACTTAGGAGAGACTTTACATTCAAAAGAGGGGTTGAAACCCACAAGATCCAATCCCACGCAATGCAAGATTGGATTCTAAATGAGTTTCAAGGGTTAAGACATCAAGGATACCTTCTTTTGTAAAGAATGTAGATAGAAAGATTAAACTAGGAATGCATGTAAAGTAGGAAAGATTCGCTTATAAACAGAGATAGGGATATGGGATGAAGCTGCGGACTTGGAATTAGCAGTAAAATGTCGAGACGGTGCTGTCCTGCAAATTTGAGCGAAAGTTGACGAGACGATGGCGCCCGGCGTGCACACGGTCCTCCGAAAAATCCGCGAAACGAAGGGGGATCTGTTCGTCTCTGCACAAGGATTCCAGATCTTCAATTACAGCCGCGTACCTGCAACCTACACACAGAAAAGAGAGGACGATTGGGGGGTTAGGGATGAGGGGTTTGCCTTTAGGTCAAACCCCGGTTTTGGAATTAACCAAGACATGAGAATGCTGTAAATGTAAATGTTTGTAATGTAAACAAGTACTGATACCTTGTTGTAAGAATGTTTGTATTCTTACATGTGAAGGTGTAATGTATGTAGTATGTTGTATGTTGTACGTGATCTCCTCTTCAATGGTTGAATCCTTGTCTTGAATGCAACACCTAGCCTTGAATGGAGACTTAGAATGCTCAATTGCTTGAAGGAATGTTTGAATGCTTGAATGCTTGAATGTTTGAATATCGCTTTCGCCTTTTGTTCTTGCTTATTTCCTCTTTTCGACCTCCTCAAATGGGAGAGGAAATGTAGTTTATATACTTGTCAATTAGGGCTGATAGACTGATTTTCCCGACCTTAGGCCGACCAGGAAACATTATTTTCCAATTTGCAAACTTAAAGACCCGAAGCCCCAAAAGAGACCGGGCCCAAAATAGGGCCAGGGACCAGGGCGCTGGGCGCCATGGTCCCACCTCCCGGGACAGCAGGGTGCAAGGAGGGATCAGGCCAGGGTGCTGAAAAATGCAGTTTTTGGTGTTGTAAACAGGTTTCGGGGTCTCCATTCAGGTTCAGTGTTGCGCCGCCATCGTGAAGACCCAAATGTAGTCGAAATTGCAAGTGTCGCAATTTTAGGACGCTACATTTAGCCCCCACTTTAGCAGGAGTATAAGCGTACGCTCATACTTCCGGTAAAGTACAAGGAAACAACATTGAAAAACTTTCACCACGTCAAGGAGGCAAGATACACCAAGCCCCCAGTGGACTAAGGATCTTACAACTTCGATTGACAAAGTAAAAGGGAAGATCACGAGGGAGAACCATGACTGTCAATAGTAAGGTTCCCTCACTATGAGTCATGCAAGAAAGATATCAAAAATTTTCAAGGCAAAGCTAAATTTGTCAAGAAATTTTCAAGTATCTTGAAAAGATATGAACGAGATGTATGCCCCCCTACGTTAAAGCGATCGCACACGCCTCACCGGGGGTGATTGCTTTAAGGTAGTGATACATATAAGAAATGAGAAAGGAGCACGTTATCACAAGGATTTAGCCCCCAAGTGTGAGATAAGCCCAAGGATAATAGACACAAAACACAAAGCACAAGGTGACTTCGCTTTCCTCGGGGTCAGTATGCTGTATGATAATTCATGTATATCATATGTATGTATGCATAATTGTTCTTCATTCCCCAATCAAGGAAGGTCACCTAGAAGAAGGGAACACATGTGTCTTTTGAGTCAACATGAGAGAGACCAAAAGAGATCTCAATGTTTTGCATCGTCCTCAAGTAGACAACACTAAGGACAACAAATAGAAGAATGAGAATAACACATAGAAGAAGTAACAAAAGAGAGGAGGAGAGAGTCTGCTATGCTAATGAACTAGTCTAGCACGTCATCTACCCCTCGATCTTGCTAATCAATATTTCGGGAAGGTAGGAAACACGCTAGAGGAACATCCAACACAGCAGATGGAGCTATCACAAGATCCAAACAAGGGCTATGTTCATGTTCTGAGCCACGTTGTTCTTGTCTAGGAGCTAGGATAAGTGCTTTAGAAAATTCGTTAGATAAATGGTTATCAACATCAACATATTCATACTCACTATCAAAATGTACAGGAGTAGCATTTTCATCATGAATAATATTTTCATCATGAATAACATTTTCATCTATATCATCATCAAGATTTATAAAAATAGGATCTTTAACTCGCACAGGATCAAGGCCATCATGCATCTTATGTTTAGGAGATTTCGGCTCAATCGTCGGCTGAGGAGAAAATGGAATAATACTGGCTGAAGGTGTTTTTAGGGATTGCAAAGTTTGAGAAGCAGCTGCCTGAGCTCTAAGACGACGCTTTCGTCAGCGTTCACGTGTAGAACGATTTCGTCTAGTCTTAGTAGGAAGTTGAGAAGATTGAGGAGGAGGAATGTTCTCATCCTTATCACTTGGGTGTTTAGGTTGTGGTCTCTTAGGTTGAATAACAGGAGAAGAGGAAGGTCTCTTCTCTCCATAAGAGGAAGGAGGAGGAACTGCTCCATATAAGGGAGGAATATTTGGTTTAGGAAGGAGACCAAGTACATCATGACGAGGAGGTATAGGTCTACTTTTAGGAAGTTTATTAGTCATAGACATAGTCACATTCATAGGGATGGGTTGGGAATCTTCGAGGAAAGACATTAGTTTTATCTTTCAAAGGAAGAACTTCCTTCTCAAGAACGATAGGAATGTCAAGTTTGGGTGTTCTAGGTTCACTTAGAGATAGGATCATATCTTTCTTCCACTTTTGATAATATTTAAAAAGATGATCACTTCGCGGAGGAAGAGATTGGAATTGTTTAGGCCAAAAGTAATCAATAGGAATGCTAGAAGTTCTTTCAGCTGATTTAAAGAGACTATGATTGACAGTAACAACTTCACCATTATGGGGAAATTTCAAACACTTGTGAATAGGAGAAGCAATAGCTTTCATGGAAGATAACCAAGGATAGCCTAGCTTCACACGAAATTGTTCGGATGATGGAATAATAGCAAAGTCCACATCAAGGGATTTGTTATGGACCTCAATGGGTAATGTAATAGAACCAATTGCAGGAGAAGAAAATGCATCAAATAATTTCACAACCACATTTGTTTCATTATAGATCACTTGATTCAATTGCAAAGTAAAAAGAAATTCTTCAGTAATGATATTAACCATACAAGAAGGATCAATAAGCACTCCACGACAAGGTGTATTCTTGACTTTTGCAACTATATATAAAGGACCATCAGGTGCCCTGATAGTTTCACTAGAATCAAAGGTGATGGAAGGTTCTTTAGGGATTTTCTACTGCTCTACAAAGTTAATCACATTCGGAGTCATGGACACAAGATCATCAGGTGAGACAGAGGAATCATTAGTATCAATCGCATTAGAGGTATGAGAAGGTAATGGATCAGTAAAAATTTGAAGATTTTGGTTAGGAGGAGCTACAGATGTGTTGCCTTTATCATTCACTCCAGAAACAAAAATAGTATTATTATCAATCAAATCTTGAATTTTACCCATTAAAGCAAAACATTTTTCAGTATCATGCCCAGGATGACGATGAAATTGACAAAAAGATTTGTTATCAAAATAGGGTGAATTAATCTTTGCAGGATCTATTTGCCTTGTAGGAGGAAGAGTAAGCACATTTTGTTCCAATAACTTATTCATAATACTATGCAATGATTCATTCAAAGGAGTGAGCTTTCTTTCTTTCTTGAAAAACTTAGAAATAGGAGGCACACCTGATGCCGCATTCACATTGTTGTTGATGATGTTTTCATTGAATTTAATGGACTCTCTGTTCGGTTTAAACTTCCCAAATGGTTGTTGACTACTATCACCCTTATCACTCGGAGCCATAGGATTTGCTTGTTCCATTTGACTCACAGCCAGTTGATAATTGTGAAGAGTTGCGCACAACTGTTGGAAGGAAGTAAACTCAGAAAACAGGAGTTTTTCTCTAATATCTTTTTGTAAATTAGAAATAAAGATTCTTTGAATATCATTGTCAGGCACTAGAAAAGAAATTTGAGCATACAAATGCTTATATCTACCAATGAAATCAGTCACTTTTTCTTTAACACCTTGTTTACAATGCATTAAATCAATCAAAGTAACTTTAGGACTTATATTGTTTTGAAATTGTTGAATAAAAGCATTTGCAAGTTGTTCGAAAGAAGTAATAGAATAGGAAGGCAACGAGCAATACCATTGTAGGGCTTTATCTCTTAATGTTCTAGTAAACAGTTCTGCAAGCAACCTTTGGTCATAAGCAAAATCAGTACATATTGTTTGAAAGGTCTTAACATGTGTTAGAGGATCACCCTTACCATTATAAAGCTCCAAATCCGGAATTTCAACATGTTTAGGGGGAATAGCTCGAACAATGTCAAGAGAAAGTGGGCTCGCAACATCAAATGTGGGCACACTAAACTTAGATTGATTCATAGAGGCAATTTGTTGCTGTAAAGAAGAGACAGTTTGTGCAAGATTGTTAATGGTCGCTTCAGTCGAAGAGTTCATATTAGACGTGTTAGATTGTGATGGATGTGTTATGTTATTAAAAGAAGGTAGAGAGTAAGGTGGTGGGACACTATGATAGTTAGTCATAGGAGATGATTGGAAAGGAGGAACATTACAAGGAGGAATGGAAGGGTTAAATAAATTGCCCCCTTGCGTCATGTTCATTTGTGGAGATATAATAGGAACAATTATTGAAGGAATGAATGAAGAAGTTGGATTGAATGAAGGAAGAGGGTTGATTGAAGAAGAGGGATTGCCCCCATGACTTGTGATCATAGGAGGAATGTCTTGTATTGAAGTAGTCATTATGTTTGATGTAAAAGTAGGTATACTAGCAATAGGAGTTGTCAAAGGAATAGAATGATTAACTTGAGTAGGAGGTTGTGTATAACCTAAGGTTTCGGCACAACTTTTCATAGGCATCACATTCGAATCCACAATGTGTGCAATACCACGCAAAATATCAATTCCATTCTTATCACTTTGAACCATACGTTTTAGACCCTCAATTAATGAAAGAGCTTCACTATCAGGGTATTCTTGAGACATCCATTGTCGAAAATCATCAAATTGGTTATCCAATTTTGAAAGTTGTTCTACAGAAACCTCATGGAGAGCTTCTTCATCATTAAGAGGATTAGAGGAATTACCCATGTCCTCGTTAAAAAGGCCATTCAAATTAGGTTCCATCTCCTCGGTAATTACACCTTGGAAAGACTTAATTCTAAGGCTTCGTCTAACGGGAATAGTGTAAGTAGAGCTTATTGTTGTAAAACTCATGCACTAAAGAAAGAGAGAAGATTTTGAATTTTAGAGGTAGCAAATTTCAATAAAACCAGCCAATCTCCTAGATTTAAGCTGTTAAATACAATCAGGACAATCTCCCGAAATTTCGGAAAAAATGTCCGGGACCGTGGTGAACGGAGTGCACACGGTCCTCGCAACTTTTTTCGAAATTTTCAGGGATGAAAGTTATGATGATTTTAAAGCTAATCTGAAAAAATTGAGTGATTTTACGATCTGTAGATAGGCCAAATTAAAGTTGCAATCTCAAAATTGAACCCTACCAAGATTGTTGAAAAATGTAAAATTTGAATTTTGAAAAAGAGGGGGAAACTGAAATTTTGAATTTTATGATTTTAGAGGGAATACTAAAAGCAATGCAAGTTTTGAAGTTTAAAAGTTGACTCGATTTCATGCAAAATTCGAATTTGAAAGTGGAAATCAAGGTTGTTGCAATTAAACACTTAATTTCAAAAGTCACAAATTGCAAAAATTTGAATAAAACACTGAAATTTCGAATGAATGCTAACACACTTTTCAGATTTAGGACTGTAAGAAACACAATTTTGATATGAATTTTAATTTCAACAATTTTTGAATGATTAGAAGCCTCAATCCAAGCAATCGCTAGACCAACTTTGACTTTAATTTTGTAGGTATTAAAATTGATAAAATCAGCCAAAATTTTGGATTTTAGCAGAAAAATACGGTAAGATCTAGTTCCTGAAATTTCGGAAAAAATGTCGGGGACGATGGCGCTCGGGGTGCACACGGTCCTCGCAACTTTTTTCCAAATTTTCAGGGATGAGAGATATTGTGATTTTGTTGCGGAATCCAAAATTATAGCCGATTTGGAGGTGTTTTGATCGGTGAAATTATCAATCAAAGGTTGAATCAAGAAGGTTCTAAAAATTAGGGTTTTGACATTTAACCACTTAATTTTCAGAATTAAAGCACAAATATGAATTGACAATTTGCAATAGAAGGGTAGATCTGAAACAAGCATTAACAGTTAAACGTTTCACAAGTTTAATTACTAAAAAGAAAATTTTAGGGTTTTTATGCAATTAGCCTCTAAAATTTGCAAAAGATCAAACATGGAAATGTAATTAAGGAAGCAAATTTTTCAGATCTAACCATGAATAATCAAAATGAGGATGTTCACGTCGGGTTCACCAAAATGTAAAGCGAAAAAATCGAACCCTAGTTGTTCTCCCCTCCCCGACTCCAAGGAGAGAGAAGGGAGAGTCACTAGGGTTGATGGTTTTCACTTAGGAGAGACTTTACATTCAAAAGAGGGGTTGAAACCCACAAGATCCAATCCCACGCAATGCAAGATTGGATTCTAAATGAGTTTCAAGGGTTAAGACATCAAGGATACCCTCTTTTGTAAAGAATGTAGATAGAAAGATTAAACTAGGAATGCATGTAAAGTAGGAAAGATTCGCTTATAAACAGAGATAGGGATATGGGATGAAGCCGCGGACCTGGAATTAGCAGTAAAATGTCAAGACGGTACTGTCCTGCAAATTTGAGCGAAAGTTGACGGGACGATGGCGCCCGACGTGCACACGGTCCTCCGAAAAATCCGCGAAACGAAGGGGGATCTGTTCGTCTCTGCACAAGGATTCCAGATCTTCAATTACAGCCGCGTACCTGCAACCTACACACAGAAAAGAGAGGACGATTGGGGGGTTAGGGATGAGGGGTTTGCCTTTAGGTCAAACCCCGGTTTTGGAATTAACCAAGAAATGAGAATGCTGTAAATGTAAATGTTTGTAATGTAAACAAGTACTGATACCTTGTTGTAAGAATGTTTGTATTCTTACATGCAAAGGTGTAATGTATGTAGTATGTTGTATGTTGTACATGATCTCCTCTTCAATGGTTGAATCCTTGTCTTGAATGCAACACCTAGCCTTGAATGGAGAATGCTTAATTGCTTGAAGGAATGCTTGAATGCTTGAATGCTTGAATGTTTGAATATCGCTTTCGCCTTTTGTTCTTGCTTATTTCCTCTTTTCGACCTCCTCAAATGGGAGAGGAAATGTAGTTTATATACTTGTCAATTAGGGCTGATAGACTGATTTTCCCGACCTTAGGCCGACCAGGAAACATTATTTTCCAATTTGCAAACTTAAAGACCCGAAGCCCCAAAAGAGACCGGGCCCAAAATAGGGCCAAGGACCAAGGTGCTGGGCACCATGGTTCTGGGGGACCAGGGCGCTGGGCGCCATGGTCCCACCTCCCGGGACAGCAGGGTGCAAGGAGGGATCAGGCCAGGGTGCTGAAAAATGCAGTTTTTGGTGTTGTAAATAGGTTTCGAGGTCTCCATTCAGGTTCAGTGTTGCGCCGCCATCGTGAAGACCCAAATGTAGTCGAAATTGCAAGTGTCGCAATTTTAGGACGCTACACCCTTGCGTAAAGACACCAGAATGAAAAGATACAGCTCCAAGAACAAGAAAAAGCTCACAAGAAACTGCACTAAACAATAAGGACCCACAAGAACAGAAGAGAATGGGAAGGAAAGAACTAATTATTGCTGCACAAGATACCACCAATCTGTACTATTCCTGAAACTGTGTTACAAAAAGCATTCATTCTTGCAGAAAGAACTCAAAAATTACATACTGCCAAAAAGATGAATGAAGAAGAACCCTTACAAAGAAGAAGGAAGGAAGTATATATGCCTTCACAAAAAGCAGATAATGAATAAAATATTCCACCTCCTCTTGGGCGAGCAGAACCTAAAAATCCACTTTTCAGGCCCTCAAACAGGTCTGACAGGGAACACACTTGAACAAAAGTCAAGCCAGCCCATATGCTACCATAAAAGCTCTTAATTGCATCATAAATGACCCACAAATATCCCCAGACAGGCCTGCAAGCCTTCATTAATGCAAGAAATATCTCTTTGACCTTACAATAAATGAAAATAAATATCTGTTAAAGTGATTTAAAAAATTCATTACTTAATCAGACATTTGTTTAATTTCATTTTTTCATTTGAAGTCAAGATTTTAATAACATAAAAATAATAAAGTTATTTATTAAAGTGATAATTAAATTAATTCACTTTAACAAGTAATCTTATCATTTTATTGTTATTAAAATTTTATAATTCTAATAAGAAAAAATATTTAATAAAGTGACTTATCTTCACCTTTAAAGCTGCTAGCATGTCTCTTTTCTTCACCTTTGCCGATTCTAGGCACATACTGGGCTGAACGTGGACTGATTTTTTCTGTTGGGCGCCATGCTCCGCCATGGGCTTTCTCGAAAATACGGCAAGTATTTCCGCCATTAAGGCTGCTTTTGATGACCCTCTGTTTCTATTTAGTAATTCGATCTTTTGCATGCAGCTAGCTTAAAAAACGTGAAAAATTACTGCTTTTTGGGGTTGAAATGCTGCAATTTTGTAGATGTATGTCTATTATTGCACATATTCTTCAAATCGTGGGTTTTTTTTCTTTTATTTGAACACTGTTGTGTATTTCGGCCATCAATGGCTGCTTCATGCAAGGCTTCTTGTTTGTATTTTCACAATACTATGAACAAAATTCGATTTCTTGCATTTACTTGGAAAAAGACTGCTGAAAACCTACTGCGTGCTGTGTGTTTCTGCTTCTCAGAATTATGAGGTTTTTGACTGTGATTTCACTGGGTCAACAAAAGGTTGTGACTGTCTTTGTATCAAAACTATCAATTTAATGACAGGTCAACAAAGATTTCTCATTATAGATGCATTAGACTGCAAAATACGCCACGATTTTATATTTCATTTTCTTTGGAACATGTCATTGTGCCTCACTCTATACTAGCGACACCATAAAGCTCTCATTGTTGTTCTTGAGAGGGTTGTTGTTCCATTATTTTGATTTTAGCTCCTAATGACTGTGTTGAATGATCAAAACATTCATTGTTGCATTTGCTTTTACCTTTATCATTGTGCTTGGACTGCTAAAATCTCTTTAAAGTTGATTATCTTGTTATTTGGCAAGGATATTGTTGAAAGTCTGCAATACTGAAAATTATCCTCATACGGTTGTTTTGACTGCTGTAACTATTCTCTTCATTGGGATTAAAATGGATAGTCATTTTGATAATGAAAGTACCACTTTATTGTCTCTCAACTGCTCTTTATTGAAGACCTTGTCAGCACATGCATTGTAGATGTGAAGGCTGTCCTATGACCACAATTCAACTTACATTGCCAAGCCCCTATTTGATTATATGCATCCCTTCTATAGTTGTGTTCATTGGTATCATGCATTGTGTTAGAAAGCTATCTTCATCATGATTCTGAAAATGCGTTGTGTTCCTTACTATTTGCTGCCCACTATGTTTGACTGGTCTATTGGTAATTATTTTCCATGCAACTACATACAATTGACTCAAAGAAATGGTGACTGTTAATTCATAAATTTTTGGGGAACTGTGACTTGTGCTTTTAGCATCATGACTTTTATTGTTGCTGCTCCTTACTGAGTAATTAAGCCCTTCACTGTCTTTGACTGTTTTTTCCCTTTTTTGCTTAAAACTTAGACTAAAGTAGAACAGCCACCCATCATGTCTTCTTCATGTTGTTAAAAGACCCCCTGATGATGCTTTAACCTGATAATGCTTGACAGATACATCGAATTTCCTGTGTGTATGGTGTAAAAATGGAAATTTGTGACTTTGAAAATGTCCACGGTTGTTTTGCATCGAAAACAATTTGGACTGCACCTTACTATTACTATCCTTTGAGTCTGAAAGACTGAATGTTGCATTTTCCATACTTAGTGGACAACTTCATGTATGCATATTGGCTGATCATATGATCGCATACTTGCGTCTTGTTGCTCTTTCTCTGTCACCAGTTCTGATATAACTTGATTGTATGAGACCTTGCTATTGTGTTTCATATGAGCTGGGCTCAATCCTTGCGAGAGACTCATTTACCCCCACTCATTCGTGAAGTTTACGACCAGCAAGCTACCTTTTCCTAGTCCTCCACATGAAGCAAACATGTTAGAAATAATATGCATATGTATGATGATTCTCTTCTGATCTAATATTTGTTTTTCCTGAGATCTTCCGTGATGCTGACTATATGCACCTGATGCATGTAGGGGCTATACATACATGCATGCGTTAGTATACATGTTAGGAAAATAATCAGCCATTGCTTAGAACAAAAAGTTCTAACTCATTGCATATTTAACCCTTTTGCAGATATCGGAAGGAAGGCAGATGCAGACAAGGACGAAGCAGCAAGACAAAGGCAACATCAAGGCTACTCCAACCGTTCCAGTCATTCAGGCAATGACTGGTTCCATTCTCAACATGCTCTCTTCATTTTTATACTCATGTATTCATGCTTATGTATTTCCTTCCTGCACCTGATGCATGTAGCTAGTCTCATGGCTCTTTGTGTGAGACACATGTTTGAATATCAATAAAAATACTTCCCTTTTTATGAGACGTCTCTCTCTTTTGCTGTTACAAACTAGAAGCATTAAAATGTAATCTTTAGTTGATTCTTCCTTAGTGCAGTTGGAAAGCAATATAGCAGAAGTAATATGTAATTTGCTCCATTTTGTAAAAACAATCATAACTTAACCTACTTTTCAACTAGAAGTGAAAAATAGGTAACATTTTTTGGTAACATCTGCGATATGTTTGCCTACTAAACATCTTGACTAGCTGCCTTAGACTATTCATTGGGCACAAAGTCATTGAAAACTGCATTGAAAACTGAAAAAGAAACATGCCGACAGCACTATAAAAACCCTTCTTCCAAGATTGTCCTAACCTATTGAGTATAAGTGTGTGGTTTATGGCAGTGAGCTTGACACCTTACTGTCATGAATTCTACAAGTGTAATTGATAGATTAGGACAGGGAAGCAACAAAACATCTCTTAGAAAACACCAAGAAACCGCTGAGAGTGCTAATGCTTTGTAAGGCGGACATGCATTATGTGTGATAGTGATTCTTTGATTCACTCTTTCATATGATGGGTGCCTACTTTGCAGAACCGTAGCACCCTACAACAGCTTATCACCGCAAAAACTGAAACAACTAACAACAACTGTGCATGAAGCGCTTAGGGAAAACAAAACACCAACCAACCAACTGTGCAGCAACACTTATTTAGCAACAAAAACCTACTCTATTATATACAAGCTATTGATCATACCTCAAAAGCAATGCTTGAATCCCGTTGACTGGGATTGGCTCCATATTGCCGTCCAGCTTGGAGAGCTGGAAAGCGATGTGCTGTTTACATTTAGAAATGATGTAAGGTCCGCTCCAAAATGCATCAAACTTGGAATGCTTTCCAGGCTTGCTTTTGAGGGTGTCCCATTTCAGCACCACATCTCCTTCCTGGAAGCTTCTTGGATACCCTCCTTTGTCAAAAGATCACTTCATCTGAGCTTGATGCTGCTCTATCTTGTTCATAGCATCCTTTCTAGTCTCTTCTAGCTCAAATAACTGAGCTAATCTCACTGTTAGAGGGCCTTCCTCCAGCGTGTCCAGCTGATTTGCTAAGTCAAGCGTTGGAAGCTCGAAAGAGATAGGAAGCCTTGCTTCCCTACCATACACCAGCATAAAAGGTGACTGTCCTATGGACCTTTTTGGGGTGATCCTATCAGCCCATAAGGCTGATTTTAACTGAGTATGCCAAATCCGTTGGTTACCCTCCATGCTCTTCTTAATGATCCTAATCATATTTTTATTAGTTGATTCTGCCTAGCCATTGCCTTGCGGATAATAGTTGGAAGACGTATTTAGGTAGATCCCTTTCTTGACAGCCCAATCAGAGATTTTAAAGCCAACAAAACCGAGGCCATTGTCTGAAATGATGGACTCAGGAACTCCAAATCTGGCAATCAGATCCTCATAAAAATTTAGAACAGCAGTCTCATTTGCCTCTTTGAGTGCCACTGCTTCAGTCCACTTGGTGAAATAGTCAATGGCTGTAAGTATCCACTTATGGCCAGCGCTGGATGAAGGGTTTATCACCCCAATAAAGTCCAAACCCCACCTCGTGAAGGGCTATTCCACTTGGATTGGTTGCAAAGGTAAAGCTGCCAATCCCATTTTCCCAGCGAAAAGGGCACATTCTTTGCACTTTCTAACCCATACATGCGCATCTCTAAATAATGTGGGCCAATAATAGCCACCTTTCATCACTTTAAGAGCTGTTGCTCTTGGTGAAAAATGGCCTCCAGCTGATCCCTCATGAAAATCATGCAGCACTTTACTTACTTGGTCAGGCCCAATGCATCTCAGCAATACACCATTAAAATCTTTACGAAACAAGATGCCATTAAGAAGTGCATAAGGTATGAACTGTAGTCTGAAATACCTTATTTTAGCTCTGTCCAGCAGCTTAGGACACTCACCAGTTTGCAGAAAATGTGCCATTTCTTGCACCCAATCAGCAGTAGGAGTCAAAACTTCTACCTGCTCGTCATCTTTTAGTGTTAGAACAGCTTCCTGTTCATGCTTTGGTGAGCTAGAAATGCCATCAGCAAGCTGTTCGCACAACTCTTTGCCTCTAACCAGCTTGGTAACTTGAATCTTGACGTCATATTCCATCACCTTGGTTACCCAACCAGCCCTCTTGTCATTGAGATCCTTGCTCAATAGAAACTCCTTTACGCTCGGGTGAGCAACCATTAGATTAATGCTATTGTTAGACAGCATGTGTTTGAATTTCTTCAAACTCCTGATAACAACAAGCACATGTTTTTCAACAAAAGTGTACCTTAGCTCGTAGTCTTTCAATGCTTGGCTGAAGAAGGCTAAAGGCTGTTCCAAGCCTTCATCGTTTTGCTGTACCAACATAGCTGAGATAGAATCTACATTACCATACGCGTACAAGGTGAAATCCTTAGAAAAATCAGGATTTAGAAGTGTAGGAGCAGCAGCCAATGCTCCTTTAATTAGTTCAAAACTTCTCTTTCCCTCCTTGGTCCAGCTATAAGACATATTCTTCCTCAACATAGCAATTAGAGGATTCAGTAAATCTGCAATATCAGGGATAAATCGCCTGACAAAATTAATCCTTCCTATGAAGCTCTGCAGACCTTTCTTGTGAGCTGGTAAAGGAAGGGCCAAAATGGCACTTATCCTATCAGGATCAATGGTAATACCATGCTTGGAGACCACGTAACCAAGCAATCTGCCCTCATGGACAACAAATATACACTTTTTGGGATTATAAGATACCCCAAATTGTCTGCACCTCTCGAAGATTAGCCTCAAATGGTTTAGATGATCTTTGGCCTCCTTTGAGAACACTGTGATATCATCTAAATAAACCAACACTATTTTATACATCAAACGTTGAAACGCCATATCCATGGCTCACTGGAAAGTTGCCCCTGCATTGGACAACCCAAAAGGCATCTTCCTATAGGCCATAGTACCCCATTTGGTAGTAAAAGTTGTCTTATATTGGTCCTCCTCTTTGACCAAAATCTAGTTATAACCAGAAAAACCATCTAGTAGAGAAAACATTTCAGAACCTAAAACTACTTGCAAAATCTGCTCCATAGAAGGTAGAGGATAATGGTCTTTCAGTGAGGCTCGGTTAAGGTCTCTAAAATCTATGTAGAGCCTTATTTTGCCATTTTTCTTTCTTACGGGAACTAATTTTGAAACCCATGAAGTATGCTTGATGGGAAAAACTATAGCACTCTCAATCAGCTTCTCTAATTCCTTTTTCGTCAAGGGCTCCAATTTGGGATTTAATGGTCTCTGCTTTTGTCTTCTGGTTTGGAATTAGGCTCAAGTTCTATTGTATGTTGTGCAAGCTTAGGGTCAAATCCCCTCAAATCAGAATATTGCCAAGCAAATATATCATTAAATTCTTGACAAAGGGATATAAAAGCTTCCTCTTTTCCTTTGATATGAAATTTGCCAAGTTTAAGAAGCTTACCCCTTGAAATCTCAACCTCCTCATAGTGGTCCCGGTCAATCTGAATGCTGGACCTTTCTTTCCTGACCTGGTCGTCAAAATTGAAGATGGATTCCAAGGTGACCAATTCCTTGGGTAACTTATTACCTTTCAGCTGTATGATCTAATCTTCCTATGGCTGATGGAATCTATCTTGATTTCTGCATGAGAACTCAGCCTCTTCCCTTATGAAGTTTACAATCTGCTGGTCATTTTCAAAGACTTGCCAAAAAACATTATTATATGGGATAGAAGGTCTAACAACAACCTTCACATACTGCTGCTTGCTATCACTATTCATGTTATCTGGAATATCATATTGTGCTCCTATGGCAGTGTTGACGTGTATTTTGTACACAATCATACACAGAATAAAATACCCAAGGGTACCTTATCCTCTCTTGAATAAAGCCTCTGATTACTGAAGATGTCGCAAAAAAGGATCAATCAGGGTGACTCCAATGTTCTTTTATGTAGGGTCTCTACGTGTGGATAAGCACCAGTGGTCGTTGTGATTGTTGTTTCATCAAGGGGCCTTACGTATCCGAATTGCAGGAACAAGATTTCCCTAAACTAACAAGTTCTCAAAAAGATCAAAAGGTAGAGTTTGCAAGGGGTAAATTCTAATCTAATCCTAAGAATGACTCGATGTAGGCTTAGACTTGGCAGGATTCGACCAATTTCAATATTGCCATGAAATAACAACTCAACTGAAATTGATGCGATCTTCTAAGGTAACAAATGATCTTTCAATTCATCAAAGATCATGGACACTACCACAAAGGCACATATCCAAAGTCCAATGACTATTGAAGGTTTAAGTAATTCAAGTTTCTCCAGTTGACCACACAAGGCGTTCCCACAATCAGTAAGAAACTAGTGGTTTGGAACGTGAATCTCACCAAAGATCAAGCCCAACACTTAGTCCTTCAAACTTAAATACTACTTTGACTGAGAATGATTCAAGAAAGTAAACAACCATGAAGATAGCCACGAGAATTGCAACAAAACACCATAACTTCAATATTTTATTAATCTCAAAGCCAAAATGAACAACAATTGCTTGAAATTCTTTCTTCAAAGCTCAATCTTGCTACAAAATAACTTTCTTCTCTCCAAAAGCTCTAAACTTCTAACTATTTCTTATTGCTAACTGTTTCTAATTACAAAATGAAAAGGAGTGAGGGTATATATAGCATCCTCAATTACAATGAATGGCTCAGATCAAAAAGAAGATCAATGGCCAAGATTATGACACCTAAACCCTAATTAGGGTTTATTACAAATAGCCCCCTTTTTATTGAACAATATTAAATGCATAGCCAAATATTTAATTTGGCACAAAAATCTAGGAGACATAGACCAATGACAACTAAGGTGCCACATCATCTATAACAACCTTTCTTCTAGAATCTTATTTCCTTTCCAATGCTCTTTTTTAGCATATGCAATGAATCTAGACACGATTCCTTCAATCTCAGCAATTGGGATCTCAAGAAGATTCCTCATTCGTTCCTCCAAGTGGATGACCTGATCGAAAGCCTTGAGAAGAGCAGTGTCCCATCCAGGTTCAAGTTCTTTAATTTTCTCAATCAGGAGCATGGTAGCAAACATTTGATCTCGTTGCTCATCCGTAATAACATTCTCATCTTTGCAAAAGATGACCTTGACTCTTTCTTCTAATTCTTGCAAATCCACATCTGTCTCAACTTCGATCCTCCTGCCAAGAATAGTACATAATACTTCAAACACCTTGTCCTGGATCGGATGGATAATCTCTTCAACTTGATTGCATTTGTTACTGATGTCCTCAAAAAGAACTTCCTTCATCTGGAGTAAAGTTGACCATTGGAGTAAACTATGAGATCCTCCATCCATTATCTTTTCTTGTGCTAGGATCTTCCTTGATGTTTGCCTTATTACTTGCAGGACAGGAATGATAACATCTCTAGTGTGAGCAAAGGCGGCTACTGCTATCATTAGGTTATGAATGATCTCAAGGACTTGGATAGCTCGATGGGTGGTCTGCATCATTCTTGTTGCGAACTCAATGGCAACGGTATGGGATTTGTCAATCCAAGAGCTCATAAGCTGGACCAAACTCTTGACTCTCTCTGCCTCACCAACTGATTCAATGGGAAGTGCCTGCACAGGAGATACTGCTGGATCCTGTCGTCCCAAAGGCTGATTGAGATGGCTAAAGTAGCCTCTCCATGCACCGACCTTTCTCTCAAGCTTTCTATTTTTCTCCATTTCTTCCCTAAGCTTGTCTTTTAGTGCCTCAAACGAATCGGTTGCCTCATCCAGTGTCTGTTTGGCTGTGAGTGGACCAAGCTCAAATGTTTCTACATCATATTCCTCTACGAGGATTTCACCTTCATATTTGTCCACTGCTGGTGTAGCTATCTGCAACTTCCTGGATCCTGTCTCATCTCTGATCATCTTGGACATCTTAGTGGCCTTCCTCCTTTCTGTCACTTCCTGAGAATTTCCAACAAGGCTTTCTAAATCAATCACATTATCTTCGTCCTCGATCACAATCACCCTTGTTAATCTCTCCTTCAACCAATCTGGAATGGCAGACCTCGTCTCTCTAACTTGTATCTCTTTAGGCAATGTTTTTTCTTCTCTGAGAGGAGATGTCACTTCATCACCATTATTGCCTTCATGTAGCTCATTGACTTGGAGAGATCGACTTGATGAACGTTGAGGTGCCTGTCCTTCTTCATGTTTATCGTTCTGTACCATTGATTCCATAGATTCCTCCATTTCAAGTGTCGTCTTCTCTTGTCGAGAAGATGTGCCGGATGAACGATCTCGATTGGCCTCTTGCTTCTTCTTGGAGGATTCCTTTTTTTCAGGTCTCTCTTTCCTCTTCGAGCCCCTAGGATGAGGATTGCCTTCACTTGCGCTTCGAAGGTTGCCTTCACTCGTGCTTCTGGGATGAGGATTACCTTCACTTACACTTGCTCCTCCTTCTCCTGGTCTTTCCTCCAAAGTAAAAGTCATAGATATGTTCTGCTCTCTCAACTTTTGATGTTGCACATCAACCCATCTGCGAGTGCAAGACAAAACTGGAGCCATCAAAGCATCTAGATCCAAAATCTCAAGTTCATTCCAATCTATCCTCACTGCTTTGCTTTCTCGGTCGTAGGATGATTGGAGATGTCTGCCACTGTCCTGAGCTTGGTCGGTCACTCTGTAGATTTTGTATTTCCTGATGAAGTCTAAAGGCAATCTGGAATGCATCTTTCTTTTTACTTCAAAATCATCTGAGAGATTCATCCAAAAGTCCTCTACCTGAAACTTATGCTTGTACTTTCTACCGACTGTCTCCTCTATATACCCATAAGGATCAAAACTCTCTCTCAAGGCAAAGAATGAAAATGAATATAAGGCCAACTCTCTTTCTGCATCATCCATGGCTAGAGCATTAGGACATACCTCAACTGAATTTCCTAGTATGATAGGCATAGGAACTCCATTTCCATGCGGGTGTCTGAATGCCTTTGCATAAGCTGCCAACTGTCTAGTTACCTCAAGTAGCACTATCCTGTCTGTCGGATATCTCGGCAACATGTAGGGAGGTGAAGGACATCCATGAACTCTAATATATGTAAATTTCTGAAATTGGATGAACCAAGCACCATACCTCTTTACAAGCTCTTGTGCATCTTGAGATAGTCGATTGTGAATCCCGCCTTGCAATGTCCTGGTGATGTTCATCGTGAAGGTATCATTGACTAACTTGTAGTCACTTCCTGGTGGATGATGCAAATGAACATAGGAATCACAAACTCTGACTTCCCCGGGCCCTCTTCTGATCACTCCTCTGTGAGGTAGTCCTGCATATTCAAAACTCCTGATTAAGGCATATATGATGTATGAACTCATGTGGAAAGACTTAGTAGCCTTTAGTCTTCTTAACTGCACGTCCAAGCGTTGGCTAATCATTCTAGCCCAATGAATTGTTCCTTTTCCTTGAACTATCACTTGGATGAAGTAGAACATCCACTTCTCAAAATAGAAGGCCTGAGGAGCTCCTGTGACTCGGTTGAGTAATGTTATCAAATCTCTGTACTCCTCCTGGAAGTCGATCCTATGTGGTGTGTTTGGAATCTTGCTCAGGCAAGGACGACTCTTGAGTAACCAATTCTTGTTGATGATGCTCAAGCAAGTGTCTGGATCATCTTCGTACATGGACCTGGCTCCTTCTAAGCTTTTATAAATCATATCTCTGTGCTCCGGAAGATGGAGAGCCTCACTTATAGCCTCCTCTGAAAGGTAAGCCAAAGTGTTTCCCTCCTTGGACACGATCGATCTGGATTGTGGGTCATAATGGCGAGCACACTCGATCATCAACTCATGGCACTGGATTGCTGGAGGGAAGCCGGCTGCCTTAATAATGCCACTTTCAATTATTCTCCTTGCGACAGGTGATGGCTTGCCAATGTAAGGGACCTCTCAAAACTTCTTCATACTGAAGTTTCCCAAGTTGGTATCTCCAATGTTGCTCCACTTCGACACGATCTTGGTCTCCAATTCTTCGTGCTTTTGATCTTCCTTCATGAGGGCTGGACGACTGGTGGATGCTCCTGCCTTTGGGGTCGCCATCGTGACACCTACACAACATTTCATAATGAGTAATAGATTTTGCAATGTAGAAATATAGACTAGATTAAAGTTTAAATTTAGGAAACTTAATGATAAATCTTTGAATTATCATTTCCTAAATATAGCTATGTAATTTGGAATTCAAAATTTAAAATTTGGACAAGGGGGATCTTGCCATACCTCTCTTGAGAACTAACTCTAAAAAAGATGCAAAATTGGGAAATTCGCTAGGCAAAATGAAGATCGAAGTCTTCTAGCAAAATGCGCCTTCCTTATTAACTTCACCACCTCTTAGTTTTAATGCCTTGAGGAAAATTCGCTCCAACTCTAGCCTCCAACAAAGTTCGCACTCTTCCTTGGACAAGATTTCGCACTCCTTTATTGCCTCTCCAAATCACATATGAATGAATGATTAAATGATGGTTTAAAATGCTTCAAAATACCTCTCTTATATAGGCGCTCACCATTATACTCTCCCACAGGCCGACTTTTGTAAAAACATTAAAATAGTATCCCCAAGCGCCCCAATTTTAAATTTAATTTAATAATAATTAAATTTAAATGCCTTTGTAATTAATAATTTTGATTTTTAAAAGGCTTAAATTAATTATTAAATGCTAAGCGCACTTATTAAATGCCAATTTAATCAAAATATTTCAAGTTTTTTTTTTAGCGAATTTGGCAATTTAATGCAATTTGAAGGATATTGGCGTCCAAGCATGGGAAGAATAATGAATATCAACCTCATCGCTCTGGTCCCTTGGAGAGGGACAGGAGCGCCCATGCATTTTAACCTTGTATTTCTTGTTTTTCACGTTCAAAGTCCCATCTTGGACGTCCAAAATAGCATTTTAATTGGGAACCTTGAGCTTAAATCATTCCTTTTGTGGAAGGAGTGTGCCTTAAGGTACTTTCGCCCTGGTCCCTTGGTGAGGGATAGGAGCGAACTTGTCTCTTATCCTTGATCCTTGTCTCTTTAATCGCCAATTCATGTTACAGGGCAAGTGATGATTTAATCCATCCATTCCATATATGCTTAACTTGTCCTTTGCAAGGCAAACTCGATATTCTAGGGATTTTCGCCCTGGTCCCTTGGTGAGGGACAGGAGCAATCCTTACCTTTCGCCTTTGGTCTTTGTCTCTTTAATTGCCAAATTGAGTTGCGAGGTAGGCAATGAGCTTTATTGTTTGCTTCATGCATGTCCAATTCGCTTTCTCGAGACTAAATGAGCCCCTCCAAGGATTATCGCCCTGGTCCTCCAGTGAAGGACAGGAGCGAATTTTATACTTGAGCCAAAAATTGTCAATTCTTGTGGATGTTTCCTTGTCCATCGTTTTCCAAAAGGCGTTTCTCATTTCGTAAAACCTTGCCTTGGCGTGATTCTGGAGGGAGATGCTTGATTTTATAGAAATCGCCGTGGTCCTCCAGTGAAGGACAGGAGCGATTTTTAATCTATGGCACAAATCCTCAATCATATCAATATCAAATTATCTTCGAGGCATAAAACGTTGTTCCTTATTCCATCTTGAGTCTTGCGAACGGAAGTAGCACTCCAAAATATTAGGCAATAAGGCAAATTTGAAGATTTCGCTCTGGTCCCTTGGTGAGGGACAGGAGCGCCTTAACCATTTACATCAAGTTTTTGTGGTTTTTGCAACCTCGTTCTTCTTAGAGGCATTCCAAATATCATTTTGACCTTGTGTCTTGACTTGGACTCGTCCAAATTTGGAAGGGGAGACTTGATAATGCATTTTTCGCCCTGGTCCCTGGGTGAGGGACAGGAGCGCCTTGGCCAATATAGGCTTCACTTGTGTTTCGCCAACTTTCAAAATTATCTTCAACGGGGTGATCAAGCCTTCCTTCCTTTATCTCAAACTTAAAACTCGCTTTTCCTTTGCCAAAAACTTGCCTTGAAGGAGAATCGCTTTGGTCCCTTGGAGAGGGACAAGAGCTTCATTTGAAAATCGCCCTGGTCCCTTGGAGAGGGACAGGAGCAAATTTGTACCTTGGGTCGATTTTCTCCTTCATGGTCCATTCAAGTTATATTCAATGGGCAAAACATACTTCCCTTGTCTTCCTCAAATCGCGAAATCATTTAAATCTTGTGAGGACAATGCAAATTTGGAATTCAAGCTCCAGTCCTTCAGTGAGGGACAGGAGCGATTTTGCAAACCCAAGCTTATCCGTCCTTTGTCAGCCTTCCAAATTATATTCAATGGATAAATCATGCTTTCCTTGGTCTCTTCAAATCATAAAATCATCTTGATCTTGCAAGGACAGTGCAAATTTGAAGATCAAGCTCCGGTCCTTCAGTGAGGGACAGAAGCGATTTTTGTCTTAAAGGTCAAATCTTTACAATTTTCATCTCAATTCTCCTTTGCTAGGAAAGATATCATCATTTTGCAAGCTATGAACAAGAGCCCAAATCCAAAAAATGTCCAAGAAGGTGTGTTTGAGGAAAATCGCTCTGGTCCCTGGGAGAGGGACAGGAGAGAACTTGTCTTGTTAGGCCAAAATTTCAACCCTTCATTGCCAACGACCAAGTCTGGATACTCCTTCATGCTCATTTCATCCTTCATTGCGTCCTTGATGCTTCAGTTCGATCCACTAAGGCCAAAAATGATCTAAATAAGCCATTTCGCCCTGGTACTTCAGTGAGGGACAGGAGCGATTTGGCCTTAAACCTTAAAAAACTTGTCATTTTTGAGTCTTCAAAATCTTCAAAACCTTCAATTCACGTCCAATTGCATCCCTTGGCGACCCTGCACAAAATAATTAAGACAAGTCAATAACCAAGATGCACAAAATATCACTTTCGCCCTGGTCCCTAAGAGAGGGACAGGAGCGATTTTGCCCTTATAAGCCAAAATATCAAAAATTTAGGTCTTCAGGTCACTTCATCATGCGGGGTTAGGTCGTCTTCAAGTCCAAGAATCAGTTACCTTGCTTCCAAAATTTGGTCAAATTTACCTAGACAAAATGTATAATTTAATCACTAAACTGCTAACACTTAGACCTAACTTGAATTTGTCCTCGAAATCTAGACTGGACCCATCCTGAGACACTCTTGACTTCCTGGCAGGCTCATCTTATTTCAAAATTGCAACCTTCGGGAGGAGGCTTAACAATCTTTCAAAATTTGACTGGACTTTGGCTTGAAAATATCAAAAGGAAACTCCTAAGGCTTAACCCTAGTCCAGATGACTCACTCACTTACTCAAAACCCTAAAAGCAGAGAGAAGAACAGGCAAAACAAAAGCAAAAAAGAGGGGGTCCCCATTTTAATGGGGCGATGTGTGAGATGGTCACAATAGGCAGCAAGTCTATCAGCACTCTTATTCCTACTTTTGAAATAGACAACAAATTGAAAGCACAAAATTCTTCTATCAGCTCCCATACCCTGTGTTTGTAGCATTTCAAAGTATCATTTTTTGTGACATGAATGCTTCGTACCTAATTTACAATGAGTTCACTATCTCCAAACACTTGGAGACATCTGATTTTCTTCTTCCTTGCACATAATAGGCCTTGAATCAATGATTCATACTCTGCTGTATTGTTAGTACAGCTGAATGAAAACTTGAAAGAAGAATAATATTCTTTCCTTTGAGGTGATATAAGCATGCAACCTCCTCCTGAGCCATTTGAACTCCTAGAACCATCAAAAAATAACTTCCAAACCTCATTATCATGCTGATCTGATTGCTGGACCTCAACTTTCACCAAGTTGGGAAGGAAGGTATCAGGTTCGTGCATTAAGTAAACACCAAAACCAAGCTCCTGCAGCTGTTTGTTTACTAAAACTTGATTATTTTCAGCTGCCCACTCATTTAATATCATGTCAAGAATACCGTTGACTTGTGTATCCAATTCTTTGGCCATAGGACACTCCTCTTCGTCAAGAATAGACAAGTTAGCATTTATAGCAGGGGGTACATAAGGTTCTATATGGTCATTTGCTATTGCCTCTAACTTAATAGTGACCTTAGTGCCATACCTTGTCCTAAAAAACATGTGGGACCAATCCGAAGATAAATACCCACCGATCTTAGCAATGAAATCCCGTGACAGACATATAGCAAAGTAGGGAGGTAAATCAATGACATAAACCTCTTGCGGAATGGCAAAACCTGGGCATGCATGTAAGGTCAAACTCAGATTTTTAATGACACCGACTGTTTTAACAGCAGTACCATCTAACTGGACTACTCCCTGTTCAAGAGGTTCATATTCCACTCCTAGCTTGTCAGCTATTTGTTTGGGCATCAAGGAGCTTCTAGCTCCTGAGTCTATCATGCAATTGTGGACTAGGTGTTTACCAATGATTAGAGAAACATAGAAAGGAGGTGGCTTGACTTCTTTTTCTGGCTGCTCAATACCAGTTTTTGAAACATTGGTAAGCATCACTCTAGATTGTTCATTGGTGGGCTCATGTGCCAAACTGACATCTGACAAGGCTGATTGTAGGAGGCTTTTTTTACCAGGGATAGCCAATGAGTCCCACATAGACAAAGTAACATTAGCCTTTTTCATATGATTAATGATATTAAAGGCAGGTACACTTACTTTGTTCTGAATCTTTGGAACAACAACACCTTTTTTCTTTACAGGCGCTGGTTGCGCTGAATCCTTTAGCTGTTTTGTACTTTTAGTAGATTGATTTGCTGGTAAAAACGGAATTTTTTGTCCATTAGAAGAGCCAGCAGCCCCTTGTTGGGCGTTTGGAACGTGCTTCTGCTGAGAAATACCGCTATCTGTTTGTTGTCCATCATCTACAACTCTCCTTTTTGATCTTGTGTATGTTGAAACAACTTTATGTAATTGATTTGGTGATTGCGGGTTGTTCATTCCACAAAATTCTTCCCTCTAAAAGTTAAGAAGGGACATTTCCCCTTGCATATCCAAGTGTATGGATGCATTCTGTTCTGCTGTATCATCCACTGGAACTTGTTGAACAACAGATACACTTTGTACCATAAGAGCTTGGTTAATAAGACCATTAGAACATGTGGCCTGGTCATGAGGTAGATTGCATGGAAAACACCATTCAGGTTCATACGACAAATTGTTTTGCGTAGGAACCAACTCTTTTGAGGTACGCGCAACATTTGGATTATAAGGTTGAAATGGCCTTTGATTCATGAATGGCCTCTGGCCTTGAGGATTTTGCTGGTATTGAGGCATGTTTGGCTAGAAAGGGGCCTGATAAGGGGCTGTATTTGGCCTATAATTTTGGTTTTGCTGCCTTTTCAGATTCACAATCTCGCTGCCAAATGTCTGCAGCAATCCTTTGATCTCTTGTAAATCATTGGACTGTGCTGGAAAGTTGTTCTCTTGTCTAACAGACTGAGAACTTGGCGCTGGTAATGCTGGTACAACTGGGATAACAGCTAAAGGAGGTATTTGCATTGCTATCGGTGGCTGAATAGTGGGAAAAATTGGTAAAGCAGGTCTTGGGGCAATTTTACTAGCCTGTATAAGACTGTTCTCAGCTCTAATAGCTATAGCATAGGCCTAGGGTAAAGAAGTGCCTCGCATCGATTGCACCATCACTGAGATATCGCTATTCAAAGCTCTTAAATAATACAAGAAAGCGTCGTCAGCGGTAGGTCTTACCGTTTGTGGAATTCTATCCCAAGTCTTCTGAAAACGGTGGCTGAAATCTGACATGACTTCATGAGGAGCTCTCTTTATTGTAGACAGTTGCTCCATTAGAGACAAGTGGTCTGATTTGTTCTTAAAGAACTTGCACAGCTCTTCCCCCAGACGATCCCAAGTGTCAATGGAGTTAACTGCTAGGCTCCTGAACCATTGCAAAGCCTTCCCTTTGAGAGAAGTTGCTAACAGTCTGATTGCCACATTTTCCTCTGTCACATGGTGGACAGCACATAGATTCGCCACATCATTTATGTGCTCAGCTGGAGTAGTCTGATCTTCACCATTAAAGTATGGCAAACTCTTCAAAGCAACAACAGGAATAGGATCATGCTGAGTTAAATTAAGTGGGTTGCCTTGGTTAAATGCCACGAATGGTTGATTTCTTGCAGGAATCATGATTACTGGGATTCTAGGTAACACCGTATGAATCCCAATAGCAAGGGGAGTAGACTTGGCTCTCCTGGAATAAACACGATTTTCCTTGTGTTTCTCAACTACTATCCCTCTTCTCCTAGGTGGGGATAACTGCAAGTATTCAAAGGCTGAAGAACTACTTCTGGTTTGAATTCTTCTCATATGCAAAATATACTGGTTCTACTAAACCAGGGCTCAGAGTCGCCAGGTATGCTGTAAAGATGCCTATAAAAACTGAAAAATTACTGCTGCACACACCAAACAGCAGCATAAAACATCTGATATAAACTGAAAATTACACTTTCGGTCCCATCGGGCATGCCAAAAACTATTATCAATGAAGCTTGCACCCTCTGCTAAAACTGTGAACTTCATCTGCCTATTGAAACATGGGAACACTTCAAGGCTGTGGGTAACCTGAAAACTGAAGTGGACCTCCAGAGTAAGTTGGTTCTTTTCGATTTCTTCACCTAAACTAACAATTTCTTCAGGGAAAAGAGTGAGGAGGAAGACATATGAAATTAAAATTTAACCCTAAGGTGATGCACCAAAGTGATATGATGAAAAACTTAAAAGCAAGAAAGAGTGATACATGATATGACAATAATAAAACTCTCCTTCACAAACCAGAAAAAAAATAACCTTTGCATCAGTAATTTATAAGGAGGCTACATAACCACAGTCCTAGGAGGAAAGAAAACTTTCACGATCCAAAACTGATAACTACTAACAAAGAACTTATAACCTGCAAATGATTATTCCCTTGCATTAGACACCAGAATGAAAAGATACATCTCTAAGGACAAGAAAAAGCTCACAAGAAACTGCGCTAAACAATAAAGACCCACAAGAACAAAAGAGAATGCGAAGGAAAGAACTAATTATTGCTGCACAAGATACCACCAATCTGTACTATTCTTGAAACTGTTTTACAAAAAACATTCCTTCTTGCAGAAAGAACTCAGAAATTACAGACTGCCAAAAAGATGAATGAAGAAGAACCCTTACAAAGAAGAAGGAAGGAAGTATATATGCCTTCTCAAAAAGCAGATAATGAATAAAATATTCCACCTCCTCTTAGGCGAGCAGAACCTAAAAATCCACTTTTCAGGTCCTCAAACAGGTCTAACAGGGAACACACTTGAACAAAATTCAAGCCAACCCATATGCTACCATAAAAGCTCTTAATTGTATCATAAATGACCCACAAATATCCCCAGACAAGCCTGCAAGCCTTCATTAATGCAAGAAATATCTTTTTGACCTTACAATAAATGAAAATAAATATCTGTTAAAGTGATTTAAAAAATTCATTACTTAATCAAACATTTGTTTAATTTCATTTTTACATTTAAAGTCAAGATTTTAATAACATAAAAATAATGAAGTTATTTATTAAAGTGATAATTAAATTAATTCACTTTAACAAGTAATCTTATCATTTTATTGTTATTAAAATATTATAAATGTAATAAGAAAAAATATTTAATAAAGTGACTTATCAAATCACTTTAATAAACATTTTTCTAATTCATTTATAAAAAATTTTTGACTTTAATTGTGAATATGACAAAAAATAATGGCATTTAAGTAATAAATTTTTTTAATTATTTTAACAAATATCTATTTTTCATTTAAATATAAAAACCTATGGCTAGCCTCCACAAAAAAAATAAAAAATTATTAAGTGATTTATTAATATCACTTAATAAATATTAACATGGCAAATCAAATATTAAGTGATATTAATAAACCACTTAATAAAGATTGACAAGGGGATGAAAAACATTTCATCAACCCCTTAGGCATTTTTGCGTGGCATAGAGAGGAGAAAATAAAAAGAAAACAAAGACAAACATGCCTTAAGGCAATTTGATGATAAAAAAGAAAATGAAAACCTAAAGTCTTCATTACTCTCTTCATTTGATACTTTCTTTTGCTGTGTTGTCCTCATTTTTGTTTCCAAAAATGAAGGACCACTACGAGGAAATTTTTATGAAAAAATAAAAATTATTACTCTATGGCACGCTTCCCGAGGTAGAATTATGACTAATCCTTGGACTGGCTTAATCCTCAGTCCGTTCTCGAACTACGTTTCGAATTTCGTCTAATTCTGAGTTCGTTTGCTATGCCTTTCCTTCAAATTCGGGTTTTAAAACCCAGAGTGCAGGTGGAGAATTTTCTTCAAACTGCGAGTTTTAATGATATTCATTGTTGTGGTCTTTGTAGGGGAATTTTTGATCACTTACATGTGCATTTTTTTATTTCAAATATGTCACTTGTAATTTATTTTAAGTTTCCCATTTAATGTTTTTATCTTTTTATTGTTTTTTGGTCATTTTTAGTTAAAATAGGGGTTTTTTAGCTCAACTGCAAGTAAACATGCAGTTTGTCCAAAAAACCCCTACTTTAATGGGTTTTACATGTAATAGGGATTTTAAATCCCCATTACATGTGTGCAAGTGTTTAATACTTGTTGTAGGGATTTTATTTCCCCCTTACAAGGAATTTTAAACTTGCAGTTTGTCTTTCAAAACCCGATTTTAGCATAAAGTTCATTTTTGACAATTTTTAAACTTGTCATTTGTCCAAAAAAACCCGATTTTGGCTTAATGAGTGAAAAAGTGAAATTTTAAACTTGTTGTTTTATATTTAAAACCCGATTTTGAGCATGAAAAGGAAAAAGGAGAAAATCAAACTTGTCATTTTATGTTTAAAACCCGATTTGCTTCCTTTTGAAGAAAATCGAACTTGTCATTCATTTTTCAAAACCCGAAATGCAAGAATGAAGCGATTTTGGACTTTTTCAAGACGAAATTCGTGGATGAATCATTGGATGATGGGGGCGTTTTGAGTTTGCATCCTATCTTCTTGAATTTTTTGACATCTATCATGCCATTTCAAAGACAAATCCGCTGGTTTTTACCCTAAGAAACAGCAACTGCGTTTTTTTTAACGTGCCTCATGAATGCCACGATTTGAGCGGTTAAATCTTCAATGTTGCCCACACTCCTAAATCGTTTTGGCCTTTCTTCCTAAGGCGTGGAGGGTAAGAAAGGTTTCGCACCATTTAATGGTGCATTGAATGTGCAATATGCGATAAATGCCACGTTTTAACAAAAACGTGACTCTCTCTTGGCTGCGTGTTTAATCCTTTGGCATTAATATCTCTTCAAACACCTTTGGTGTTATTATTCTAGCAAATACCTTGATCGTTTTGCTTCAACAAACCCGGAAGGAACACTTTCATTGGCATTTTACTCTTGCAAGTTTAAGATTGCTGCCATTTTTGGGGGCATTTTCACAAAAACGTGATAAGGGTTTAATAGTTCAGTTTTGCTTCTTCATCTCAAGAAGTATTGCATTGTTGGAGAAGCATTTTGATTTTCCAATCAAGGTATGTTCTTCCTTTCTTCTCTTCTTTTTATTATTTTCATGTCTTCTTCATTTTTCGTTTCTTGTTACGTTCTTCGCATGTGTTGTTCTTCCCTTAAAATTGGTTTTCATGAAACAAATCTTCCCTCTAAAATGCAATTGTTAAATTGCACTATTCTTCTCAAAATTCCATCTTAACTTGTATTCGAGATTTTTAATCTCGATTGCAAGTTCGCTGGAAATTCTTGTTCTTCCCTTACAGTTGAGAAAATTAATCATTTTTGGTTAAATTTCCAAGCTTGAAAAATGTGAAATACCTCTCTCTTGCAAATTCGGATTTTGAAAACCGGATTACATGTTGAAAAGATCTTCCCATTTTCATGAAAATGACTATCCCGGATATTCCCATTTCTATCCATCCACGTTCCCCATATCCGCACTTTTCATTTCCATCATTTCCCGCAAGTCAAAACCCCATTTTCCATCCGTTTCTCCATTTTCGAATTTACAAGTATACTTGTATTCGGGTTTTAAAATCCCGATTGCATGTATGTACTTTCCAACTTGTATACTTACGAAAATTCCCCCAAGATCCGAAATTGGTCAAAGTCAAGATTTTCCCATTTCTACATGTCTTCCCTCTTCTTCTCACAAAACCGTGAAATTCAGAGATCAAAGTTTTACCCATTTGAAAAAAGAAAAAATGATATTTGCAGCTGATTATGATGTGGCCTTAACCCTTTTAAGTCTTCATCACAGCATTCCAGGTTTGCAATCAATGTCAGATTTGCCGGCATCGCCAACTCCAAAGAAAATGAAATACAAATATGACAAATACCAGAATGAGATTGCACCTTCCCAGGTATCTTCTCCATTGGATCGTATCAGGGATACAGAAATAGGGCACGTTGATATGGCGGAATTCATTCACAGGGTAGAAGATCCACAGGATAACAACTTGCAGCGGCTGTTGGACAGCCATATCCATCATGCGTCTTCTTTCCCAGTGGCTGCCCTAGAACCTGAATTTATTCTTGCATGCGCCCATCATTTTGACAAAGAGACAAGAGTCATAAAAAATGATGATGGTGAAGCCATAATTCGTCTTGATGCGGATACGATCGAGAAGGTCTTCAAAATACCTCCTGCACCTGTTTATATGGAAATCACCAAAGAAAGTGCAGCAAAGTATTATGTGAAAAGAGAAAAAGATTGCAAGCGCCACATCAATAAGTGGATTCATGAGCCACGTCCTTCCTTCTCAAGATGGGCAAAGTTGTACCGTTGTGATTTCAAGTGGGAGATAGGAGACACCATCACTCTTCTCAGCAGAATGATAGGCCTTGAGCACTCTAATGTCTTTGAGCCATGGATGTATCAATTCATCATGTTCATACGGCAGTCGCATCACATTTCATGGGGTGAAATCATCAGCGATGCTTTGTGCGAACAACTTGCAGCAGTTCCTACCACTATGACCTTCTTTATGAATTCTTATTTGGTATATTTAGCAGCATCACTTAGACACTTTCCAGGTCTTTCTACCAAGGGTGATCGCTCGCTCATACCAGTTTGGGAATATTATGACCAGCTGCCCTTGAAACCTAGCAGACTACATTTCAGAAGAGTCCAAGACGCATTCTTTGGATATTTTATGTGTCAATTTGACATGGATCTCCGAAATAAACGAGTGTCAGATGAAGCATGGGTCAAGGTATCTGAGTATGGTTGCTTATTCCTGCAATTTCCCACCTTCACCTACATGAGGATTGGGTGCTATGATGGACAACCATACATGCTTCCAAGATACCCGACCGATAGGATAATTCTTATGGAGTTGGGAAGACAGATTATGGCTGTTCATACTCTTCAGTCTGCTAGACACAAGGTCGGAATGGGAATCTCCAGCACAAATCCATTGAAAATTGGTCGATACTCCCTTGTCACATCTGTGAAGGCTAAGGCCATGGAGGTTGAATTGCAGGAAATCAAGCTTAAGAGGTTCAAACCTAGGGCTGATTTTGATTATAGAGGTATGAAGGAAAAGATCAAGAAATCCTTTGTACATGTTCATCGCATTGAAGACATCTGGGCAGATCTCCGCACAGAAGCTGAAGTCCTGAAGATGGATTACTGCAGGCTCACTGTTGAGCAAATTGTTGACTTGAACTTGGCAGATATCCCACAAGGGATGATTGATGACGGGCGTATACTTGATCCTGAATACATTTCACGGAGGGTTGAGGAAGCTCCACTTCCTTTGATTCAATGGTCACATAAAGAGTGCGTCTCCATTCTTGACAGATTTCAGCCCATCTTGGCCAACACTAACGCATGGTTGAAAAGCAATGCTGTTAGACTTATCAAAATCAAGGTTGGGAAGGAAGATGATTCTACAGGGCCTCTTGGACGGAAGTCTGAGATCCATATTGATAATAAGGAGGGTGCTTCATCTTCAAGCACAAGGATCAAATTACGAGTTAGTCGTGCAGTAGTGCTTCCACCTGAAGAAACAACTACTCGTGGGAAGGAGAAATCGCGGTTCCATGTTCAGGTGGTTGATCTGGATAATCCAGAAGAGGGGCAGCAATCTGATGATGCGCCTAGGTCTCCAGTTCTAGACACGCCTCACGAGGTCATTCCTCCAGTTTCCATTGAGACGCCTCTTTCTCCTCCTGATTTGCTCATTGATGAGTCTCCTCAGAATGCAGTTCCAATTTCAGCATACGAGCCTTCTCCTGATCAACAGCGAGAAAGTATGTTGAAAGTTCCTGAAGATATTCCCATTTGCATTCAGTTATCAGAAATTGACACTTCCACTTCTGGTTTTGAAGAATTCATGAGGCAATCTTCATGTCCGTTGGTAACTGAGCAAAACATAGTTGCTATTCAAACAGATATTCCTCCCAGGGTGACCACAGTGATTCAAACAGAAACTGCTTCTCCTTTGCCTACAGCTGCTACAGGAAGTGAGTTGATGACTTTGCCTCCATGGCTTAGTTCTTTCACCCCGAAAGAAAGAAGCAAGAGATCTCACCTGATGCCTTCGACTACCAGCAACTCAAACAGTCCAGATCCAAAGTTGCTAAGAAGGCGAAGACTATTTCCAGGGTAACTGTTGATAGCAACAAGATGAAGGTAGCTGAAATTGTGGAACCTATTGCGGATAAACCACTTGAGGAAATGTCAGCTGCTGATTATAGGGTTACAAAGGTAGAATTGGGCAAGCAAACACATGAGGTTATTAAACATGATGCCCAGTTTTCTGTTGCTTCACTAGTGCAAAGATGTGACGATCTTCTTGCTCAGAAAAACAAGCTAGAAGAAGAAAATCGACAGCTCATGACAGCCATCCATAAAATCACAAAACCTGCTGCCGAAGGGAGTAACTCTATTGGTTCTTCTGGTTCCCAAGAATCGATTCGTGGAGTGGAAAGAGCTGCTCAAAAAGTACAAGCACTGGATTCCTGGGTTGATCAGCTTCATGATCAATGCGTGCAAGTTATAAAAGACATTTTTCAAATAATGTCTAAGCTGGAAACCATTGAGGAGAAATTGGATCAGACTTCTAACACTTTCAAAAAGAATCTGGAAAGTGTTGAGAAAAGTCTGGCAATCTGGCGTACCATGCCCCAACAACAGCTCAATATCCTGCAGGATCACGCCATCATTTCTTCTAGGGTCATGTACTTGGAATTCGAGGAACTCATGGAAAATAAAACTCTTGTTCTTAAATCCCTCATCGAAGAGATCAGCGATGCAAGGAAATTCCGGGATGAAATTTATCAAGGTATTGTTTCACATTGTGAAAGGGTCTCTTGCAACATAGTAAGTCAGGATGGAGAGCTAATTCCAGAAGAAGAGGTTCTTGCAGATTTACAGATGAGGATTCACAGTGAATGGAGAAGTGAACAATTCTCAGCAGTTTCAATTCAAACATTGATGAAACACCAAGCCTTCTTGCATAAGATTCAGTCCATCTTGGATAAAGACAATTCCGCGCTTCTCCGCTGCCACGACACTATTGTGAAGACTATGGTAGTTGCTAAGAACACTCATGAACCGAATCCCGAGGAACTACAAGCAAGCATCCTGAAGTTTCAAGGATTCATGTCTTCACAAAATTCAACTTAAGTGTTTTTCAGCACTTAGTTGAATCTTCTCTCTTTTTGTAATTTCTTAGTTGTAATTTTGTTTTAACAAGATACATGTAAAAGTAGTTTATGTAAAATGCAAGTTACACATTACTTGTACTTTTGTAATTACATGTAAGTTAACAACAAGTTGTGTCCGATTAGGACTGTAGTTAGTTAGAGTAACTCTTAGTTAGTTAATGAAGTCTCAGTTATTTATTGAATAAGTCTTGGTGGTTGAGAGAATCTCTCAAGTTAGTTAGGATCCTCCCACCTTTTTCTCAAGGCTCTTATTCTATAAATACTTGAGAGGTCCATTGTAATTTTTATCTTTTGGAAAGCAAGCAAAAACTCTGCCAAATTTACAGCAAGAAGTCTTTGAGCTTATGAATGTGAATTGAAGGTTTTGGAAGAATAATAAAGAAGGATTACTCAAGTTTTGAGTCTTTGAGCTACATGTTTGAGTTTGAATCTTTTTATTTCTTCTATGCAAAGTGTTTCTAAAGGAGCTTAGTCCAATCTGATTTGAAGTCTTTGAGCTGCAAGTAGAGAAGATTAATTAAAATAGGAAACTCTCTTGAAGGAGCAGCAAGTCTTTGAGCTTGCGTCCATTCTTGAGAATAATTATTGTTTGATAAGAAATAGCAGCAAGTCTTTGAACTTGCATTAGTTCTTGTCTTTGTGTTAAAAGAATAGATTATTTCAGTCTTTGAGCTGTTATCATTTATTCGTTGTAAAATTTAGTATAGCAAAGGGTAGATAGGACTTCCAATAGTCAAGTCTTTGAGCTTGATATTGCTGTCCCGTCCCGAAGGAAGTGACGGGAGTCTTTGAGCTTTCAGGAAACTTCATTTCCTTTCTCTCATTTTACTTGAAAGTGGTTACTGCTGTTATTCAATCGCTATCCTTTTCTGTGAAGAGAAAAGGATATTGTCTTTCTTGAAAAAAGAAGAAAGATTGCTGTCCCATCCCATTTTATTTTCCAAGTTGTAGTTAGATAGGGGGAGCCTTCCCTTAATTAGGAGAGTTTTTACTCGTGTGCTGTGGTTGAAACCACAATTTTGTATATTTCCCCAAGTGTACAAAATTTTCAACCAACATGCTGGAAATTGAAGGCGGCCGCCATGAGGGTTTGGAGGTCAAAATGAAGGGCATTTGTGATGATTTCCTGTAAATTTCCGCCATTAAGGCTGCTAGCATGTCTCTTTTCTTCACCTTTGCCGATTCTGGGCACATACTGGGCTGAACGTGGACTGATTTTTTCTGTTGGGTGCCATGCTATGTCTGATTTGTGTGTTGCCATATGCTTTGCCATGGGCTTTCTCAAAAATACAACAGGTATTTCCGCCATTAAGGCTTCTTTTGATGATCCTTTGTTTCTATTTAGCAATTCGATCTTTTGCAAGCAGCTAGCTTAAAAAAAGTGAAAAATTACTGCTTTTTGGGTTTGAAATACTGCACTTTTGTAGATGTATGTCTATTATTGCACATATTCTTCAGATCATGGGTTTTTTCTCTTTTATTTGAACACTGCTGTGTATTTCGGCCATCAATGGCTACTTCAGGCGAGGCTACTTGTTTGTATCTTCACAATAATATGAACAAAATTCGATTTCTTGCATTTACTTGGAAAAAGACTGCTAAAAACCTGCTGCTTACTGTGTGTTTCTACTTCTCAGAATTATGAGGTTTTTTGACTGTGATTTCACTGGGTCAACAAAAGGTTGTGACTGTCTTTGTATCAAAACTATCAATTTAATGACAGGTCAACAAAGATTTCTCATTATAGATGCATTAGACTGCAAAATACACCATGATTTTATATGTCGTTTTCTTTGGAACATGTCATTGTGCCTCACTCTATACTAGCGACACCATAAAGCTCTCATTGCTGTTCTTGAGACAGCTGCTCTTCCATTATTTTGATTTTAGCTCCTAATGACTATGTTGAATGATCAAAACATTCATTGTTGCATTTGCTTTTACCTTTATCACTGCGCTTGGACTGCTAAAATCCCTTTAAAGCTGATTCTCTTGTTATTTGGCAAGGATATTGTTGAAAGTCTGCAATACTGAAAATTATCTTCATACGGTTGTTTTGACCGCTGTAACTATTCTCTTCATTGGGATTAAAATGGACAGTCATTTTGATAATGAAAGTACCACTTTATTGTCTCTCAACTACTCTTTATTGAAGACCTTGTCAACACATGCATTGTAGATGTGAAGGCTGTCCTATGACCACAATTCAACTTACACTGCCAAGCCCCTATTTGACTATATGCGTCCCTTCTATAGCTGTGTTCATTGGTATCATGCATTGTGTTAGAAAGTTATCTTCGTCATGATTCTGAAAATGCGTTGTGTTCCTTACTATTTGCTGCCCACTGTGTTTGACTGGTCTTCTGGTAATTATTTTCCATGCAACTACATACGATTGACTCAAAGAAATGGTGACTGTTAATTCATAAATTTTTGGGGAACTGTGACTTGTGCTTTTAGCATCATGACTTTTGTTGTTGCTGCTCCTTACTGAGTAATTAAGCCCTTCACTGTCTTTGACTGTTTTTTCCCTTTTTTGCTTAAAACTTAGACTAAAGTAGAACAGCCACCCATCATGTCTTCTTCATGCTGTTAAAAGACCATCTAATGATGCTCTAACCTGATAATGCTCAACAGATACGTTGAATTTCCTGTGTGTATGGTGTAAAAATGGAAATTTGTGACTTTGAAAATGTCCACGGTTGTTTTGCATCGAAAACAATTTGGATTGCACCTTACTATTACTGTCCTTTGAGTCTGAAAGACTGAATGTTGCATTTTCCATACTTAGTGGACAGCTTCATGTATGCATATTGGCTGATCATATGATCGCATACTTGCGTCTTGTTGCTCTTTCTCTGTCGCCAGTTCTGATATAACTTGATTGTATGAGACCTTGCTATTGTGTTTCATATGAGCTGGGTTCAACCCTTGCGGGAGCCTCATTTACCCCCACTCATTCGTGAAGTTTACGACCAGCAAGCTACCTTTTCCTAGTCCTACACATGAAGCAAACATGTTAGAAATAATATGCATATGTATGATGATTCTCTTTTGATCTGATATTTGTTTTTCCTGAGATCTTCTGTGATGCTGACTATATGCACCTGATGCATGTAGGGGCTATACATACATGCATGCGTTAGTATACATGTTAGGAATGTAATCAGCCATTGCTTAGAACAAAAAGTTCTAACTCATTGCATATTTAACCCTTTTGCAAATACCGGAAGGAAGGAAGATGCAGACAAGGACGAAGCAGCAAGACAAAGGCAACATCAAGGCTACTCCAACCGTTTCAGTCATTTAGGCAATGACTGGTTCCATTCTCAACATGCTCTCTTCATTTTGATACTCATGTATTCATGCTTATGTATTTCCTTCCTGCACCTGATGCATGTAGCTAGTCTCACGACTCTTTGTGTGGGACGCATGTTTGAATATCAATAAAAATACTTCCCTTTTTATGAGACGTCTCTCTCTTTTGCTGTTACAAACTAGAAGCATTAAAATGTAATCTTTAGTTGATTCTTCCTTAGTGCGGTTGGAAAGCAATATAGCAGAAGTAATATGTACTTTGCTCTATTTTGTAAAAACAAGCATAACTTAACCTATTTTTCAACTAGAAGTGAAAAATAGGTAACAATAGCACTAAACACCAAGGAAGACGCTTGATCAAATTCAATGTGTAAAGATGCCCTTATTAGATCCGCCATGACTATTGTAAGTGGTTGTCTCAAAGATGTTGCTGCTACTGCACACCAACGTCACCCAATCTGCCTCCACACTAAATGATAGCGCCTGCTCCTTGGAAGAACTTTGGCCAATCACAAGCTTCAAAAGTTGAAATCGAAGGAGTTAGGGGGTGGCGGACCTGCCAAGGTTCGACCCCTATAAAGAATTAAAAATAAACTCCAAACTCCCCTATACATGTCCAAACAATATCGTCATATCTTCCACTGCAATTTGGAATCCTTATTTGTGAAGATTGATGCACCTTGGGAGAAATATGACCAAAATCAGGTTTTAGACAGTCCGATATAATTTCTGATCTGAGTTTGATCAGAGGCCAAGAAGACTTTGAATCACCCCCAATATTGTCTCTAAAAGATCACCCTTACCAGCTCTTGTCACTGCTGCCTTCTGATGTGAGGATTGTTGTACAATGGAGATGTATAACCAGGAATCGTGGTAGGAGAGGTCTGCAACCTGAAACAAAAACTAGTTCCTTAATCCTTCAATCTGCCTCTTCCAATCATCAATGAATTTTGCCTTAATGCTCAAATGCTGTAAAATAGAAAGCATTCACCATCATTAATAAATCTAACAGCAAGATCTGAAATCTGAAGCAATCTTCCAACAATCTGATTTAAATCTTCAATTGAGCTCAAGTGAGATGACTGAAATGTCACCTCCTCTATGCAACCCCTCGAGAGATCTTTCACCATCTCAGTTATGCGATCAATGGGAGTTTCCATTCCCAAAGACTCTTAGTCTGCAGACACCAACTTGGTTCTACAAAACCAATTCAATCAACAATTCATAATTCAAGTCTGCCTTCCTTCAATCACCCTCTTCTATTTATCTTTTTTCATAACCCATCATGAGATTCCTTCTAGAAGAGGGTAGGTGCACTTTATTTATTTTATTAACTGGCTTTATTATTATTTTATTTTTATACTTTAGTCACTTTTAATTAAATTAATTAAATATAAAGTCACTTTTTAATAATTAATTTATTTTAACGACTTTATAAGAAATTAATTTAATTAATTTCTCCTTATCACTCCTATTAGCCAAAAGGCTAAAATTGGGGACATTACAGTTCCCCCATATGGAAAGAAAGTTTTCTTTCACAGACCAACAAGCCGCTTCTCTGAAGGTAGAATAATTGTGGATTTTATAGGTACCAATTAATTATAAAAACATGTTTTGAAGTCTTTTATGCTACAACTTTTTTTCATATTGGTGGCGTTTGATAAATGCATATGACTATCTTTTAAGCTGAATTTGCCAAATTGCCACCTACTCCACCATTCTTCCAACTCGAGGCTGATTTTGCATTAGGTGGAACAGAGATTCTACTTGAGACCAATGAAGAATTGGTTAGAATGATCTAGGGATGACTCCTTTAAATACATTCACTAAGCACAATTTAAATTTATCACTAATGAGCAATGGTCATGTTGACAGGTGTTTTATGACCACACCAACACAAAATAAAGTTTCCAACAGTCACTCTATCCTCTCTTGAGCAAAGACTCCAAGGTATGCTAAGATTGTGAAGATCATAGAAGCGACTCCAAGGTTCCTATTGCGTACTTACGAATTTATGTTGGATATGAGCTCGTTTGGCTTGATGTTTTGCTAGTAATCCATGGGGGACTTACATGCAGTGAAAAGGACTTGAACAAATTTGTATTTCAAGGAGATTACGAAAGATTTAGCAATAGGTAGCTCTTTTTGGAAATGTTTTCTAAATAAGATGTGGAAAGTAAATAGGAAAGGGTTTGAGAGATTCTAATCTAATCTAAGAAACTCAAAAGATAACAATGGTTCCAGTGAAATCGACCACCCTTTGTTTTGCCAACATTAGACAACCACACAAAGAGAGGTACGATCTTCAAAGGTTGTGCATAATATTTTCATATCGCCAATGAATACCATCAAGATGAACAATATTCATTTGATGATTGAAGTTAAACATACACATTCAAAAGGCTCACTCCAACCTTGCACTACAAGTAGAAATCATCTACTTACAAAAGGTATGAGTGTATGATTTTACCATAAAACAATGCTATCTATCTCATTCATCTAAGTGCTTGAAAACAAATCTATTCTAAGTGAGGAAGAGAAACCATGAAACTTCAAAACAACTCAAGTAATCACCAAAATCAATGAATCACTCTTATTATCTTGATAGCTTAAGCAATAATTTCTTACAAATTCTCCCTCTTACAAATGAAGGGATGAACCCCTTTGATAGGCCCTAAAATGAAAATGGATGGCCTAGATTACATTAAGATCAATGGCTAAGATATGCTCATGCAAAACCCTAATTAGGGTTTAACCAAGAATGACATTAGACAACCACACAAAGAGAGGTGCGATCTTCAAAGGTTGTGCATAATATTTTCATATCGCCACACCATCAAGATGAGCAATATTCATTTGATGATTGAAGTTAAACATACACATTCAAAAGGCTCACTCCAACCTTGCACTACAAGTAGAAATCATCTACTTAAAAAAGGTATGAGTGTATGATTTTACCATAAAACAATGCTATCTATCTCATTCATCTAAGTGCTTGAAAACAAATCTATTCTAAGTGAGGAAGAGAAACCATGCAACTTCAAAACAACTCAAGTAATCACCAAAATCAATGAATCGCTCTTATTATCTTGATAGCTTAAGCAATAATTTCTTACAAATTCTCCCTCTTACAAATGAAGGGATGAACCCCTTTGATAGGCCCTAAAATGAAAATGGATGGCCTAGATTACATTAAGATCAACGGCTAAGATACGCTCATGCAAAACCCTAATTAGGGTTTAACCAAAAATGACATTAGACAACCACACAAAGAGAGGTGCGATCTTCAAAGGTTGTGCATAATATTTTCATATCACCACCATCAAGATATTTGATGATTGAATTTAAACATACACATTCAAAAGGCTCACTCCAACCTTGCACTACAAGTAGAAATCATCTACTTACAAAAGGTATGACTGTATGATTTTACCATAAAACAATGCTATCTATCTCATTCATCTAAGTGCTTGAAAACAAATCTATTCTAAGTGAGGAAGAGAAACCATGCAATTTCAAAACAACTCAAGTTAATCACCAAAATCAATGAATCACTCTTATTATCATGATAACTTAAGCAATAATTTCTTACAAATTCTCCCTCTTACAAATGAAGGGATGAACCCCTTTGATAGGCCCTAAAATGAAAATGGATGGCCTAGATTACATTAAGATCAACAGCTAAGATATGCTCATGCAAAACCCTAACTAGGGTTTATCCAAGAATGACCTTATGTGGCACCAAGTAGTGGGCATGGTCATTAATGAATAATCCCACCCACTTAGCATTAAATGCCCACTAACTACAAAATATGGTGTCCACCATAAAATAAATGACACACTACTTGGTCAGCTCATCCACCATGCAATAAATGACTCATCATGCTTTTATGCATTTAATAGGTTTTTGTCCAAAAAAGGATGATCATTATCCCTTTCTTTGATGGCAAATGCGATGAATGAGGGCGTCGATCTCCCCTACGGAGACTCTTGGCATAGTCTCCAATTTGAATTCCAGCATGGCAATATCCTTTTCACACTTGGAGAAAAACTTCTCCCATCTTGGCATAGCCTCTTGAGTCTTGCACATTGTGCTTGAGAACAAGGAAACATTTTCCAAATGTTCCTTTGAGAAGGATTCCATGAAGAAGAATTCATGCAGCCTATCCTTTAGGTTGTCCACTATCAACTCCTCATCAGTTAATCTTCTTGCAAAAAATGCCTCAACAGAATTGAGGATTTCCTCCTAAACTTTTTTTACTAATGTCCTCAATAATGGTAACTCCCTATTGGACCTTTCAAAGAATTATTTTCCAATGTGTTGTGACTTAATCACACATCACCCCATTCCAAATGGGGACACCCTACTTTTTAGACCATCTCGATCTTTTGGTTTTGGTTTTCGGGTGTTTTGGCAGCACTCTCATCGATTCTCTAAATTTGCAAGTGGGATTAAATTTGATCAAGTCTGTTTTTTCGTTTGGGCTATTTTGGCTAAGTCTAGGGTTCGTTGTTCCGTGACTCACCATGACTCGCCAAAACTCAGCGAGTCACGGGCCGAGTCACCCTCGGTGAGTCCTGGGTGGCTCAGACCTGGACTCGGCAAGTTTTGGCCAGTCATGGCGAGTCATGTGACTTGGCTCGGATCCGGCGAGTCCCTATGTCAGGACTCGGCCGACGCAAACTACCGAAAAAGTAAAATTAAAACATGTTAAACAATGGTTTTACTTGCTTTTTTTTCATTTATATTTGATTCTAAGTTGTAAAAGGCATCTCATTTAATTCTATTGAAAAAATAGGAGGAGAAGAGTGAGTTGTGAGGAAAAAGAAGAGAGCATAGTAGGGCAACCAGCAAGGAGGAGGACTAGAATTTCTTCAACAAATCACATTGGGGCAGTGTAATACTTGCATTTGGTTCATCAAAAGCTTGTTAGAGAGGATTGGAAAGAGGTTGCATTTCATTTCAACCTTCTTATAAGAGGTAAGATTTATTCTTTTTGGTTTTTTTGGTGTTTTATAAGCAAAATTTACATTTTTTTTAAACATTTGTAATATGTATTCATTTCTTTCAAATAAATCAGCAAACCCTACCATGTAGATTGTTTTTTGTTTTCTTAAAACTTAAAGAAATCAGCAAACCCTACAATGTACATTTTTTTTGTTTAAAAATGTACATTGTAGGGTTTGTTGATTTCTTTATGTTTTGAAATGAAAAAAAACAATCTACATGGTAGGTTTGCTAATTTCTTTGAAAAAAATGAATACAAATTCTATTACATTGATTTTTGTATCAAAATCAAAACATTGCTAATTTAACAATGGACAAATATTCATTTTTTTTGTAATTGTGTCTTATTCCAGCAACCTTCAACTTTTGAAAACAATATCTAGTCCAGTCCTCCTTGTAGAGCAATCCCGGGTAGAAAAGATCCAGCTTGGAAATATTCACATTTGAGACTCGAAAAGAAATAAAGAAGAGGCAAAGGGAGGAGTTGGCTTAGACTAGCATTGGTTGTGTTCGAGAGGCCTCTTCCATGCCTCCATATTGTCCTAGTGGGAGTGCTAGTGCTTTTGTTGCCGGTAGTGCCAATGCTAGTGGGATTATCAGTGCAACTCCAACCATTGGTCCTAGAGTTTGTAAATCTAGGATGGATTCATATTTGAGCCACGCACTACTCCTAGTGCCCAACCTTCACTTGAGAGCATGGCTTGGAACAAAGAGGTACACAATAAGGCTAAAGGTGCTATTGGAAGATTTTGGTTTTATTGCAATATTCTATTCTTCGCAGCGAGGTAATTCCTTTTAGTTTTTATTTGATTGTTTTAAGTTTTTAAGTTGTTAATATTTTTAGTTTGTTTTGTCTAATATTTATAATTTTATACTTATCTTATTTAATTTATTTGTGATAGGTCTCCTTATTGGCAGAGCATGGTCGATGCCATCGCTATTTGTGGGACGGGTTTCAAAGCCTCTTTTGACTCCGAGTTAAGTGGCCCAATTTTGATAGAATCGATGGCTGATGTAAAAGCCACATTAGAGGATCAACGAGAGATATGGAAGAAGGGTTGCACCATCATGACCGATGGTTGGACTGATAGGAGAAATTGGACGCTCCGAAATTTTCTTGTTTCTTCTGCATGTGATTGAATAACTTGAATTTTATTTAATGATTCGTATTTTATTTTTGAGTTGAGATCTATTGAATTATCATTGATCATTGTTTTTGCTTTGTTTCCAAATTTCAGGGGGCACCATGTTCATGAAGTCCATTGATGCTTCCACACATTCTAAAAATGCCACTTACCTATGTGAGGTTATAGAGGGGGTCACATATGAAGTGGGTGAGGAGAATGTAGTACAAGTGGTGACCGATAATGCAACAAGTTATGTTGCTACAGGTCAACTTTTGATGGAGAGGCACCCATCTATATTTTGGTCTCCATGTGCCACCCATTGCATTGACCTCATGTTGGAGGATATTGGTAAGATTGCATGGATCAGGACATGTGTAGAGAAGGCAAAAAATATTTGCAAATTTGTATACAATCATGTGTGGGTCCTTAACTTAATGAGGCAATACACGGGGCAGAAGGAGTTGGCTCATCCTGGAATCACTAGATTTGCCACTAACTTCATCACACTGCAATCCTTGATTCGGAGTAAGGCAGCTTTGAGACGTATGTTTGTTGGTGAGGAGTGGACTTCCTCATCCTATGCTACGAGTGTTGCAGGAGTTGATGTCGCAGATTACATTTTTGATGAGCCAAGCTTATGGACCCCTTGTGCTGAGATTGTGAAGGTAAAATTTTTAAGCATTCTAATTTCTACCTTATGTTTTAAGTTTTAAGTTTTAATTTTTATTCGTATTTTTATTTTATTTGCTTATTTTCATTCACAGTTTCACACTTACATTAACTGATATTACATATTGTTTCACAATATTTGCAGTTCATTGAGCCCTTGGTAGTTCTCCTACGTGTTACTGATGGAGAGAAGCCCGCAATCTACATATACGAGGGCATGGATAGGGCCAAGGAGGGCATCAAATCTGCCTATGAAGGGGATGAGAGTAAGTATCGTCCCATTTGGGATATCATTGACAGGAGATGGCAAACCCAGCTTCACAGGCCCCTTCATGCAACTGCTTATTACCTCAATCCGGCATTCCATTTCCGCCCTGATTTCAAGGTGGATGAGGAGGTTCTTAGTGGGCTCTACTCAGTGATAGAGCGAATGTCGCCTGGTCATAGCAGTAGTATAATCCAGGAGCTAGAGGCTTTTTCTAATGCAAAAGGGGAGGTCTTCTCTCGTCAACTTTGCAAAGAAAATTGGACAAAAATGCAACCAGGTAAAAATGTATATTTTAAGAAATTAAGAGCATAATTTTAATTATATGTTATTCAATTTGTTATTAATTATTAAATAAGACTGCTTTTTTTTCCTTATTCTCATCTCAGATAGGTGGTGGCAGATGTTTGGTCCTAAAACACCAAATCTTCAACAGGTAGCCATTCGTATTTTGAGCCAGACATGCAGTGCTTCCGGTTGTGAGCGCAATTGGAGTATGTTTGAGCACATACACTCCAAGAGGCGCAATAGACTATCTATGGAGAGGTTTAATGATCTTGTATTTGTTCATTACAACCTTCGTCTTAGACACAAACAGGTTATGGACCATGACAACACCCGATCACGCTAGAGGAGGTTGATCCAGAATCTGAGTGGATCAGTGAGGCTACAAATCCTATCTTTGGTGATGAGGACTTAGATTGGATCGACCAGGTAGATAGAGAGGCTAAGGTTGTAGCCATGGCAGAGGAGGAGGTTAGAGCACAAGGAGAGCCAGAGCCAAAGCCAAAGCTAGAGCCAGACACAACTGATGTTGGTGAGGGTAGAATGGAGTCACAGGCAGAGAGTATGGCTGCTGACCCATCCAAGACCTACCTTAGGGTTAGACGCCTTCGTAGGAAGAACCCAGGCTCCTCTGAGCCATAGACTTGTATTTGTTTTACTTTTGATATATGTGTGGAATTGGAACATTTGAATTTTGATGTCATGGATTTCATATTCCATGAGTTTTGTAATATTTTTACATTTGACACTATTTATATATCTATGGTTATTGGTTGCTATTTCCTTCAAATTCAATTTGCGTTTATACTAATCATAATGTGATCGATGTATACTTGACACTTGTGTATGTGATCAAATTAACTTCTATTTGATGATGTTATTGTGTATTTAAGGTTTGCTTAATAAAGGGTGCATGAAACAAGTTTTAAATCCTTAAAAATCGCTAAATTTCTTGGGTTTTTCACATTGTCGAGTCCTGTCGAGTCCTAGCTAATCCGAGTCACGAGTCCCGAGTCGAGTCAGCCTTGCCGTGTCCATGCTGAGTCTGAGTTTCATTTCTTTGGTTTTAGGGTTTTCCCTTTAGTCCTAGATTTTAGGGTTTTTCTTTTAGGGTTTTTGAAAACTGAGCGTTGCATTGGAATCAGGACCCTTTAAGAAGCTTGTACATGAAATATGAGCAAATTCTGAGCAACTTTCTATTTTTAGAAAGTTCCTATTTTTTAGGGATTTCATTGCCTCCCAGATTGCCTTCATTTCACCAAAAATTAAACTTGCTATTTTTAGTAATTTTCATTTTTAGTAAGTTTCTATTTTTAGTAAGTCCCCATGTGTCTTGTTTTGCTCTAACTCTGACAATTTGAAGCACTTTCTATTTTTGGAAAGTTTATTTGTGGTCGCTTCCTCGCAAGCAAACACTGAAGACTAAGCATTCACGATCATTCCTAAATCCGGAAAGTCCAAAAGCAAGCAAAATGGATTGAAAAAAAGGCTAAGTATGGGCATCTATTACAAAAATGGAAAGCATCGGAAAATAATCTGTCTGGAAAATCTACCTCTATTCCTAAAATGGCATCCTGAATCTGGAAACATTCGAATTGGCTAAGTCTAGAGTGAGCAACGAGAAATTCCATCACAAGGTGAAAGTGGCGCCCAAGGAAGAATCAAGGCACCAAACTAGCCAAGGCATGGAAAATGTGAAAAATGCTAAATTCTATCATGAAGTGGAATCAACGCCCAAGTCAATTAGGTGGGCGCCAAATTGAGCTCTTCATGGAAAAACTTCAAAGCGTGGAATTCCTCCATCAGGTGATTTTGGTGCCCAAGGAGGGAGTTAGGTGCCAAAGTAAGGTGAGCATGGATAAGTCAAAAACCTCAAGATTACTTGCCCATGTGGAATCAACACCCAAGTCTAATTGGGCGCCAAAGTGAAGAAGTCATGGAAAATGCAAAAAATTACAAATTTCCTTGCTCAAGTGAAAATAGCGCCCAAGGTGCTAGGTAGGGTGCCAAAACTATCTAGCCAAGGAAAGTTCAAAACATTCAAAATTCCATCACCCAAGCAATTCAATGCCTAGGTAGGGAGAAGGGCGCCAAAGTGAGGTGGCCTTGGAAAGTGTAAAAGTATTGAATTCCTTCACCAATGGGAAATAGCACCTTAGTCCAGGTATGGGCACCAAAATAAGGAGGCAATGGAAAATCCTAAAGTCTCAAAATTTCACCAAGCAACGAAAATGGTGCCCAAGATGGAGAGAGGGCGCCAGATTGAGGTTGCCATGGAGAAGTGTGAAAATGAAAAATTCCTCCATGATGATCAAATAGTGCCCGAGTCAGGCATGGAGCATAGGATGAGGGAAGTCAAGGAAAATAAAAGAAAAAAGTGAAATTTCCTCCACATGATGAATTCCACGCTCAAGGTCAATTGAAGATAAAAAAAATTTAAGGCAAGGAAAATTGAGGGTTAAGAATGGATTGAAAAGCAGAAAATCCCCTCGGGAAATTTTTTTTAAAAACCATTTTAAGGCATCAAATCTCATCAGAATTTCTAAATTTTTGCAGATTTGGACTTGTGAGAAAATTCTCTCTCTTGGACCCATAGCCTTAATTTTGGGAAAGTTCCTAAAAAATAGGATATGGTGGAATATTGTTGAAAATCTCTTCTTAAGCGAGGAAAGCTGAAAAAACTTCAAAAAAATCCTTCCTAAGTCCAAGATTCTCTTTCTTGAAGTTTTCTCTCTCCTAGGGCTTGTTCCGCCAAATGGATGGATAAGGTGAATCTTCCAAAATCCCTCCAAAATTCAAAAAATGGAAAGTTGGCAAGTTGACGACATAAGAAAGAAAGAATATTCCAAATCATGATGCACAACTCAAAGCATTAAAAGAAGATTCCATTTTGGAACTCAATGACGATGGTGGAACCCGTTTGCATGGTGTGTTGGTAAGGAAAGTATGATGCATAATTAAGATGATTGCCAAATTTGATTCTTGCCAACTTAGCAGCATGTTGAGAGGAATTCTATATAAACGCAAAAGCACAATTAATTCTTCACATGCAAAATTGGAGAAAAAAAAGATCGAGAGAAAGCGCAAGGTCAGACTTGCAGAATATTTCATTCCTTTCAAGAAGCTTTGTTTGCAAAAAGTGCTGATTTATTCTTGAAATGGCTAAATCAAGCAAGGCGGCAACCATCACCAGGCAAGCTAAGATGAAGGGATTCCTTCTGGAATCCAAGATGATGACCAAGTGAAAGGAGATCAGTGATACAAATTTAGGAACATTCAACATGGCTGCCTTCCGAATTAGGATGTTTGGGACAATAGGGCATAATCCATCACCTATCACTGCTTAGATTGTCGGAAGCAGAATTGTTATGGAGCTGGTTTTTCCCCTTCTATCCAATGTCCAGAGTTGATCCTGGAATGTGCAAAACACTACATTCCGGAAAGAAGAGCTATTTTGGCAACAAGTGGCAAGGTTTTAGCCAACTTGGCTCCAAAGGCTATTGGAGAAACCTTTGGAATTCTTTCTCATCATTCCATGACCTACAGGACTATGAATGGAGCTAAGGCAATATACGATGCAGGTCCTGACAGATGTGCGGGCATCATCAACAAGAGCTGGTTGTAGAAGCCTAGGCCTCACATCTCCAAAATGCCTAAGACGCTCACCATTTTTGAATTCAAGCATGAGTATGTGGATTTGATCATGATATTAAGTAGAATAATGGGGTGTCCACATGCCATAAATTTTGAGCCATGGATGTTTTTCTATATTGGCGAAGTCATGAATGCCAATGGATTAGTGGACTGGGCCCGGCTAATCAGCCATTATGTTCATGAATAGCTGAAAGATCTGAAGGAGAAGAGGACCCAATCCTTCTATATGAGCTCTTCGTAATTTATTCACTTGCAAGGATAGATGGCTTCGATGGTTAGTCATGGGTTGTGGTCCAACAAAATTGAAAGTTCATGAATGCTATCCTCAGCTGCACCTCTACAATACTAATTCTTTCAAACTAGCAAATGACACTTTTACTATGAACCTGACTAGATTTATGCAAAACTAACTTCACAAGAGAATGTCGCTAGAAGCCAGGGCTTTGGTACAGAAATTTGGGGCCACATTCCCGCAGTTTCCAAAGTTCACTTATATCAGGACGCGGAGACTCATGTACCAGCCATATAAATTACCGAGGTATCCATCCAATAAACTGGTGCTGCTAGAGCTTATGAGGCAATTGACGACCAAAGACCAAATTCAGAAGAAGAAAAAAAGCTGCCTATTGAATTCCCAATTGTGCTCGGTGATTATGTAGAAGTGTGCCCGAACCTGGGAGTAGCTTAGAAAGCAACAAAGGAATTGGCATTCTACCCCTTGGCATATTACACCTCTAGATCTCATTATGATCCATATCATAAAATCGGGAAGGTTGCTGGATTAAAATTTGTTCATAAGTTTCACCTAGAAGATTACTAGGTAGGTGCCAAGGATAACCTTGAGGTCAGGAAGAAAATGTTTTCCAAGCTACCCCTTGACACAATCAAGATAGGTGAAATAATGCAAGTGTCGAATCAGGTCAAGGAGGACTTAGATTTAATGCAAACAGAATTCAAAAAGGTGAAAGATCAGCCCATTCAGCTTCCAGATTGCTTAGAGCCCAAAATTGATGATCTAGACATTTTGGCCAGACCTATACTGAAATTCACCAAACATTGGATTGATCGGCATCTCAGGAGGTTGAGAGAAGGAAATGTCTGCCTAAGCTACCAGTTGATGGGTGTTGGCATTATAACAGACAAGAAGAAGGTTGGCATTCCAATTACAATAAGAGATTGTTGGCATTTCAATAAGGATATTGAGAAGGTTGTTGATGACCATGGATATAACTGATTAAGGATGATTACTGTCTTAATATTATTATTTTGTCATTGATGTCAAGAAATTGATTTTTTAATTCAGTATGATGTTGCCATATCTTAAGAAGTATGATTTAATGAGTATAAAGATGTCGATAAAACACACAGAAAGAATATGATGAATAAGGGGATAAGTTATTCAATGAGCAACTATTACCGAGTTAGACAATGATGAGATCATGATGTTTAGATTGTTTTGATATCCTACATATGCTATTGTTTGAAAGGTTAATACTATACTATGTTACCGAGCAAAGAACCTAGTCGGTAAACCCTAAAGAACCTAGTCGGTAAACCATAAGGTTATCGCTATCGGTTAATGAAGGCAGAATGTCTGCCGAGTGAAGTTTAGTATTTACCAAGTTACAACCAAGCTATAACAGAATGCATTAAATGTTTACATGTGATATTTAATGAAGGAAGCTGATGAGCTAGAGCGAATTAAATGATTGGTAAGCCGTGTATGAAGATTGCTAAAGAATCTATGGTAAAGAAAGGTCGGCAGGAAGATCTACAGCTCAGATTGAACCGCAAAACCCTAACACAAGTTCCAAGGTAAATATGCAAGTTCCAAGGCGGGGTAAAATGTTTTCAGATCGAAGGATACATTGAACCTGGACAAGATTGAAGATCTGATGGCTATGATTGATCATGGGAAATGTGATCAAGGAGATTAAGTGGTTAGAAGATTGTTTATTAATAGGAAACTGTTGATAAACAATGCATGCGAGCAAGTGTATGCACAGGGATGCTACATAGTGATTACCGAGCACAAAAGCTTGAAGACCTGTTAGAATAACAGAGTATAGATGCCCAGCAGATAGACAAGATTAGTTCTATGTCTAAATTGTATTGAACAAATAGGAATCTGCTTTAGCATTTTTAGATGTGAAGTTGCAAACATATTTTTATTACTGTTATTTTGAGAAGTAGCAGAAAATCTCTTAACCGAGTGGACTTAACAGTCTTATATGTAATTCCTCTAGCAAGGTGACATTCTTATTTGAGTGTTTGAAATCCTTTAACAAGGTCACTTCTAACAAGGTGAAGATCCTAACAGATCTGAGAGAAATCCCTTAACCGGGTCACATCTAGCAATGTGTTTGTAATCTTTAACAGGATTTGCTTTTAACCGAGCATACTCTAGAAGAGTATATTTCTTAGTGGGTCCGAAATCCCACAGTGGTTTTTCCCTATTTGGGTTTCCACGTTAAATCTGGTGTTATGAGGTTTATATTGTTCATATGCTTTTAAGTTTGCATGTTTGACAGTTTTGGTTATATGACTGATATATGTTACCGAGGTTGAATCTGATGTTTTTATTGATGATTAAGTTTGTATGATTCACCACCCCCCCTCTCATCTTGTTGGCTATTGAATCTGTACTTACATTAAGTATCAGAACTATCAATTGGTATCAGAGTTTTGGACTCCGAAAAGAAATTTTAAAGGCACTTGAGTTAAAGATCCAAAGATGTATAAGAGGGATGCACCGAAGCTGAATAAGTCAAGTTTCTCTACATGGCAAAAAAGGATGAAGCTGCATCTATCAGGAATTGGAGAATATGTTGTCTATTATCTGGAGAACGATTTCATCACACCGAGCACCTATCCATTGACAATGGAAGAGATAAAGGCAAAGCAAGAACATATTCAAGCAATGATTGAAATAACATCTGCATTGACCGACTCAGAGTTTAATGATCTGGAAGGCTGCAATGATGCAAAGGCAATGTGGACTAAGCTCATATCTGTATATGGAGGAGATGAACATGTTCAAAGAGCAAAAGTGGATAGTCTAAGAGGACAACTTGAATCTATGAGGATGAATGAAGGTGAGAACATAACCCAGTATAGTACAAGACTAAAGGAGATTGTAAATCAAATCAAAGGAGCAGGTGGAACTATTGAAGAGAAAGATATAACAAGTTATTAAGAACCCTTCTACTAGCCTATGCAATCCGAGTCTCTGCAATCAATGAATTGAGGTCTGTACCCAATATGCCAGTTTCTTTAGATGCTACTATTGGTAAGCTACATGCATTTGAGTTAAGTAACTTTGATAACAGTGGGTCATCAGTAAATAAAGTTGAATCTGCATTCAATTCTTTTCATATTGATGAAATTGATGATTACAATGATAGAAAGTATAAGTACTCTGAAGGGAATCACAGTGGAGCAAGTGAAAGATTTCACAAAAACATGAAGGAGGTACACAAACTGTATGAGGAAATCAAAAAGCAAGAAGAGTTTGAAGCACTATTAGCCAAAAGGCTACCGAGAGGAAAAGGTAAGTATAAAGGAAAGCTACCTTTAAAATGTTTCATTGTGATAAGATAGGACATATGGCTTCTAACTATCCTAACAAAGAATCTAGTGAAAAGAGAGATTACCAAGATGACAGACAAAAAGATAATCATTACAGAGAACACCAAGACTTCAGGAGAAGAGATAAAAGGACATGCCTAATAGCTGATGAGGAATCTAATGATGATAAATTAGATGAAACTGATACAGAGGAAGTTGTTTATGTGGCTATCAAAGATGGATCAGATGAAGAAAGGTATGAAGAAAAAGCTTTAATATCTCATATAAATACTAATGATTCTTGGATCATAGATAGTGGTTGCTCACATCACATGATAGGTGATAAACACAAGTTTATTAAATTAGATGATTATGATGGAGGCTATGTAAGATTTGGTAATGATGCACCATGTCCGGTAAGAGGTAAAGGATCCATAACACTTCTTAACAATGCTAAATGTAATGATGTTTATTGGGTTGAAGGTTTGAAATACAATTTGTTGAGTGTAGCACAGCTAAACAACACAGGTTACCGAATAGAGTTTGAAAAAGGAATTGTCAAAGTTCATGACAAGCATGGAAAGTTAGCTACTACCGGGACACAAACAAGAGGTAATACATTTCATCTTGACTCAACTTGGAATAAATGTCTATATGCAAGGATAGATGATACCTGGTTATGGCATAAAAGGTTTTGTCATGTTAATTTTGATAATCTGATCAAAATAAGTAAGAAGCACCGAGTAAGAGGTCTATCGAGTCTTGAAAAACTTGAGAATGCTATGTGTCGAGGATGCTAGATGGGTAAGATGACAAGATCAAGCTTTACAAGTAAGTCCTACACTTCTAAGGGAATTTTAGATCTTGTGCATACTGATCTTTGTGGTCCTATGAAAGTTCAGAGTTATTATGGTGATAAATATTTCATATTATTTGTGGATGATTACTCAAGGATGATGTCAGTAATGTTTTTAAAAGAAAAATCAGAAGCTTTTCAAATGTTTAAATGGTACAAGGCTAGAGTTGAAAATGAAACAGGAAGACAACTGAAATGTCTCAGATCAGATAGAGGAGAGTTTACTTCTGATGAGTTCAACTTATTTTGCAATGATCATGGTATAAAAAGACAAGTCTCTGCACCGAGAACTCCACAGCAGAATGGGATAGCTGAGAGAAGGAACAGATCTATTGTGGATTGTGCCAGAACCTTGATGATTGAAAAGAAAGTTCTACAAACATTTTGGAGAGAAGCAATAAGCACAGTTGTTTACACCTTGAACCGAGTTCAATTGAAGAAAGGTACTTTGAAGACACCTTATGAAATCTGGTATGACAAGAAACCTAATGTAAGTTATTTTAAAATCTTTGGGAGTAGATGCTATGTTCACAAAGATGATAGAAATGGTAAGTTTGATTAGAAAAGTGAAGAAGGAATGTTTCTAGGTTATTCTTCTAGAAGCAAAGCATTTAAATGTCTGATCAAATCATCTAACAAAATAGTAGAAAGTGCAAATGTGAAAATAGATGAATTTGCAGAAAGAAATAATGAAGAAAACTCCAAAGAACCAGAAGATTATGAAGGATTTGTCTATGTACAACAAAGAAGTCCTACCGAGATAACTGTTGAAGAAAATGAAGGAAATATCCAGTTACCGAGTGATGAAGAAGATCATACAGAGCCTACCGAGCCTGTATTAGCCAAGTATGTCAAAAGACATCATGCACCAAGTCAGATTATAGGAGATAAGGATGATCCAGTGATGACAAGGAACAAACTGAGATAGAACACATGTTTGATATCTGAATTTGAACCGAGAATAGTGAAAGAGGCATTTAACAGTAAAGATTGGATAAATACTATGACAAAAGAGATTGATCAAATTAAGAAGAATGACACATGGACACTGGTCCCAAGACCGAAGGACAAAAATGTAATTGGTACAAAGTGGATCTTCAGAAACAAGCTAAATGAAAAAGGTGAGGTCATTCGGAATAAAGAAAGACTAGTTTGCAAAGGTTATGCCCAAGAAGAAAGAATTGATTATGGTGAGACTTTTGCACCTGTGGCAAGACTTGAAGGAGTAAGAACATTGTTGGCATATGCTGCTTACAAGAATTTCAAGGTATATCAAATGGATGTCAAATCTGCATTTCTGAATGGTATTTTAGAAGAAAAAGTTTTCATTGAACAACCTGAAGGATTTGTTGAAGGAGAAAATAATGATCAGGTATGTAAATTGAACAAAGCTTTATATGGTCTGAAACAAGCACCTAGAGCATGGTATGAGAGATTGCACTCATATTTGATCAAAATTGGTTTTATAAGAACAAGTGAAAACAACATGTACATGAAGAATGATGAAAATGAAATACTGATCTCAGCCATATTTGTTGATGATATTATCTTTAGTGGAAATGACTCTCTATGCAAGAACTTTGGAAATGAAATGAGTAAAGAGTTTGAGATGTCATTAATCGGTGAGATAAAATATTTTATAGGTTTGCAGATACTGCAAATGAAAGATGAGATTTTCATTACCCAATCCAAGTACATAAAGGAAATCTTGAAGAAATTTGGAATGGAGGATTAAAAACCAGTAAGTACTCCTCTGACTACCAACTGTAAACTATCAAAGAATGATGAATCTGCATCTGTTGATGAGACACTTTACTGATCTATGATTGGAAAGTTGCAATATGTTGTTCACAGCAAGCCAGATATAGCACATACAATAGGTATTGTTGCAAGATTTTCTGCAGATCCTAAGGAAACACACATGACGGCTATCAAAAGAATTTTCAGATACTTAAAAGGCACTAAAGATAATGGTTTAGTATATCAGAAAGGAAATAAGTTTGATTTAAAAGTTTATACTGATGCTGATTGGGCAAGCAACATTGATGATAGGAAAAGCACAAGTGGAGGAGCTTTCTTTTTAGGAGAAAGACTAGTGAGTTGGCTTAGCAAGAAACAAGGATGTGTTTCTCAGTCAACAGCAGAAGCTGAATATGTTGCTATAGCATTGAATTGCACCAATATAGCATGGATCAAACAACTGTTGGAAGGTATAAATGAGCAAGTTACCGAGCCAGTAACTATATTCTGTGATAACACTAGTGCCATTAACATTTCAAAGAATCCTGTTATGTACTCTAAGACAAAGGACATCTCTATCAAATATCATTATCTTAGAGAAGAAGTTCAAGAGAAGAAAGTGGTGTTGGAATATGCTAGTACAAAGGAGCAAATAGCAGATATCTTCACCAAGCCACTGCCAAAGGACACTTTTGAGTATCTTAGAAGTCAGTTAGGGGTCCTACCCCTATCTTCCATTCACTAAACGAGTTCGGTGAAAGCATCAATTCGATGACTTTACAGAATATCTTTTAGGAGTTGATGCTAATTTACACACTTTAGGAGGTTTTCTAAAGGTGTGCAGGAAACAATAAACAGGGAACAGGAATTGAAGACAAATGCTTTGACCGAGACTGAATTGATACATAACAGCATGGAATTCACTTCTCAGAGGAAGAAATTATGTTTTAGCTCTTTTCTTTTTTGGCATTGTTGTCAAAGGGGGAGAATACCTATGAAAGGGGGAGAATACATAAGGAGAGCATTTCAGCATTTCAGAAGAGAAGTCGAATGTATGGGGGAGAGCATTTCAGCATTTCAGAATCATAGCAATCCGAATCTATTAAGGTCAAATCAATTGGCTTTGCCATCAATGCCAAAGGGGGAGATTGTTGGCATTATAACAGACAAGAAGAAGGTTGGCATTCCAATTACAATAAGAGATTGTTGGCATTTCAATAAGGATATTGAGAAGGTTGTTGATGACCATGGATATAACTGATTAAGGATGATTACTGTCTTAATATTATTATTTTGTCATTGATGTCAAGAAATTGATTTTTTAATTCAGTATGATGTTGCCATATCTTAAGAAGTATGATTTAATGAGTATAAAGATGTCGATAAAACACACAGAAAGAATATGATGAATAAGGGGATAAGTTATTCAATGGGCAACTATTACCGAGTTAGACAATGATGAGATCATGATGTTTAGATTGTTTTGATATCCTACATATGCTATTGTTTGAAAGGTTAATACTATACTATGTTATCCAGCAAAGAACCTAGTCGGTAAACCCTAAAGAACCTAGTCGGTAAACCCTAAGGTTATCGCTATCGGTTAATGAAGGCAGAATGTCTACCGAGTGAAGTTTAGTATTTACCGAGTTACAACCAAGCTATAATAGAATGCATTAAATGTTTACATGTGATATTTAATGAAGGAAGCTGATGAGCTGGAGCGAATTAAATGATTGGTAAGCCGTGTATGAATATTGTTAAAGAATCTATGGTAAAGAAAGGTCGGCAGGAAGATCTACAGCTCAGATTGAACCGCAAAACCCTAACACAAGTTCCAAGGTAAATATGCAAGTTCCAAGGCGGGGTAAAACGTTTTCAGATCGAAGGATACATTGAACCTGGACAAGATTGAAGATCCGATGGCTATGATTGATCATGGGAAATGTGATCAAGGAGATTAAGTGGTTAGAAGATTGTTTATTAATAGGAAACTGTTGATAAACAATGCATGCGAGCAAGTGTATGCACAAGGATGCTACATAGTGATTACCGAACACAAAAGCTTGAAGACCTGTTAGAATAACAGAGTATAGATGCCCAGCAAATAGACAAGATTAGTTCTATGTCTAAATTGTATTGAACAAATAGGAATCTGCTTTAGCATTTTTAGATGTGAAGTTGCAGACATATTTTTATTACTGCTATTTTGAGAAGTAGCAGAAAATCTCTTAACCGAGTGGACTTAACAGTCTTATATGTAAATCCTCTAGCAAGGTGACATTCTTATTTGAGTGTTTGAAATCCTTTAACAAGGTCACTTCTAACAAGGTGAAGATCCTAATAGATCTGAGGGAAATCCCTTAACCGGGTCACATCTAGCAATGTGTTTGTAATCTTTAACAGGATTTGCTTTTAACCGAGCATACTCTAGAAGAGTATATTTCTTAGTGGGTCCGAAATCCCACAGTGGTTTTTCCCTATTTGGGTTTCCACGTTAAATCTGGTGTTATGAGGTTTATATTGTTCATATGCTTTTAAGTTTGCATGTTTGACAGTTTTGGTTATATGATTGATATATGTTACCGAGGTTGAATTTGATGTTTTTATTGATGATTAAGTTTGTATGATTCACCACCCCCCTCTCATCTTGTTGGCTATTGGATCTGTACTTACATTAAGTATCAGAACTATCAGATGGGAAGTCTAGATTCCCGTAGTGAAGCCACTGAAGGATCTTCACAAGCTCGTCTTGAAGAAGGAGAGATTGTTTTATGAGATTGTTGCTAAAGTTTTGTAGTGTACTTAATACATTGTTCAAATTGTTGGTGTATTCTTGTGTTGTTTTAAGACTTGCATGGTCTCACTCTCTTCACTTAAATTAGATTTGCTTTTAAATATTTAGAAAATTGGGATTTGATGAGATTGCTTGTTGTGAAATCCGAGCTCATACCTTTTGTTTGCAGCTGATTGTTGCCTACTTTGCAAGGTTAGTGGTGCAGGGCACCTATCACTCCAGGCAAATTTTGTTTTGTTCTTAAGTCTTTTATGTGTCTTTTATGTTGTAATAAGTAGACCAACCATTTGGGACTTAGTGAAGCCATGGTTGAGTTGTCCAAGTTTTAGTTGTGTTCAAGATGTTGATGTCCTAGGAAGTTGTATTGTGGATGTTGTTCACAGGTGCACTACTCTCAAACAGAGTCATCATGTAAATAGGGTGCAAGGCATTGTTTAAGGTCTCCTAGAATGCTTTGAGGGCCTTTTGAGCCTTGTAACACACTTGAGGGAAAAGTTGCATCCTCGGGATGAAAAAAGATGTAAAGTTGCTAAGCAACATTTTGCAACATTGCAAAAGTTGCATTTTTGTTGATTGGTGATGAAGAAGTTGGTTCCAACCAACTGAACCATGTTGATATAAGCCAAAAACAACTTCATTGTATGGGTTAGAAGATCTGGAATGCAAAAGCAAGTTTTTGAGTTGTAAGGAAATCTTGTTTTGACACCGTTTTGACAGTTTTCTTTGTTTTTGCTATGTTGTACGGTCCAATATGGGGACTGGTCAGAAGAATCTCATTGTAGGGCATGAGAGTTTGTTGAGTCTACTTTTCAACAAAGTAGATTAGCAAGTTTGATTATATCTAGTTGTAGAGATTCAATCCATTCTCTGTGACTAGGTGCAAAACCCTTGACAACTAGGGTTTAAGCAAGAAATGGCTCTAACCTGAGCATCCACTGATGGCACCGGTTGTAATCTTGTGGAATGCTAGGTTAGGGTCTGTAAATATGTTTAGAATAGGTTGTGTGATTTTGTAGACCTTTGTATTTAAGCTACAATGATACCCTAGGCTCACAACTAGGAGTTGGTGAGACTAGGACAACAGGAGATGTGCAATTTCAGGGCACATATGGATTGGTAGAAGGGAAGTTGATACATGATTGGAGACTTGACTGAATGCCCTTAAATAATCCTTGATTGGTTTCTACAGATGTTTTGACTGGTGAAGGTTTTTAAGACAAAATTTGTAAGTCACCCGGGTAGGCCTAAAAACCCTTAAAAATAGGACAGTATTGGAAACCCCATGTGTACGGAGAACCCAGATGGAATTTTGAAATATTGTATGTAACACTGAAAAGGGTGTCCATAAATGTAATTTATTTGTGGCCTTGTGTGGGAAGATTTCAAACTAAGCCCTGAAAACCGTGATAGGAGGGCTAATTGCATTAGGCCTATTTTGAGCCTGGTAGAGACATAGTGAGGTTGAGAAGGCTTGGTGACGGGCTTGAAGGTGTTCAAACCCCTCAAAGACATCAAAGACCCTATGTAAGTTCATTTTGCACACCTAGAACAAGTTGATGTATTGTGATCCTTTGCAGAGGTTGTTGGAGCCCTTAGGAGTGATGTTAAGGATTGAGGAGGAATCCTCAATAGGAAGTTTGATTGTTAAAGATCAGTGGCTATACCTTGGATGCAAGACAAAGTGGATTAGGCCTTGGAGGTCTAACTAGTAGAACCCTTACCAAGAACCATTGGATGGGCTTGAGGAGCTAGTGGATTGGAGAGAGCAAGGAAGATAACTAGGTGTTTTAGAGCAACTCCAAGAAAATCTGCATCAGATAGTCTGATAGTCTGAGCAATTTACATGTGTAGACATAACTTCGATCACCGAATGAATGTTGTTCAAATTGATGGCTTCATTGGTGATATGAAAAATTATTACACAATCTCTGAATATCGCACCGCCTTCGTGTAGTTGTGCTATCCTGGTGAAGCGAAGTGTGGTTTGATTTCGCGCAAGTGATTCTCGTCTCTTTGTTCTTAGAGTTAGAATAGATTTAGCATAGCTTTCTAAACCCTTCTCCTATTTACTTTATGCATATTTTAATCCAAAAGTCCAAAAAAATGAGCTTATATTGCAAATCATTTGCAAAGTTGTCCTTGAATCCACAAATTTGTCAAAATCTTCTTTGAGAATATGTAAGGCCCCTTGGATTACCAGTACATCACATTTTCCAACTAAGTCAAGTTCGTTACATGAAGGAACCTTGGAGTTAGCCGTTTGATCTTATCGCAATCTTAGCATAGGGTTTAACTTTGATCAAGAGAGAGTGAGGTGACTGTTGGGAACTTTATTCTGTGTTAGACGCTATCCTAAAAAAACACGTCAACATAGTGCTTACTACATAGAGCCACTGAGAGAAATCATATGCCTTATTTTCCTTTAGTGCCTCAAGACTTGATGTGGGATAGTCTAGTCTTGATAAATATGCACATCCCACCATGAATTGTCCACGCTTTCCAATCTTCCCTGGATAACCAGGATCCTCTAGCAAAAAAAAGCCAAGTCCTTAATGAATTTGCAAGCTATAGTGAAGACGTCTTCCACCCATTCCTTAGAACATTGAGCCATTTTCCTTATTTCTTCAAGGCTATCCACGGATTCCTTTGGAAGAGAAGAGGGAGGAACAAAAGTTTGATCTTCCTCTCTGAATGGACACATCAAAAATTAGAGTTACCTCTTAACCCTCAAAAAACTTAAAAAGTCACTTTTTTTTTTAATTTTAATTTTAAACATTGCATATAAGTGGGGGCGACAGGAGACGTCTGGGCGTCTCCCCATCCTTGGAGAGACGTCTGCACGTCTCTCAAAGGATGGGGAGAAGCCCAAACGTCTCCCAAGGAGACGTGGAGGCGTCTCCATGTCTCTCTGGGAGACGCCCAGACGTCTCCACATCTCCCTAGGAGACGCGGGGACGCGGGGATGTCTCCGCATCCCGGTGGCGCTTGGGTGGCGGTGGCAGGACGGCGGGGGACGTCGTGTCCCCATCCCCCCATCCTCGAGACATTTCTGACTGGGGGATGCGCCCAAAAAGGGGGGGGACGCGTCCCCATGGAATGGGGATGGAAACCCACGATGGAAAAACCACAGCGAGAATGCTACTAGGGTCTACTGTCTTAATCCAGCCTCGCGATCGAAACTTCAATTACAATATTTAAGGGCACCAACCCTAAGGAGTCACCAAACCCCTTTTCTAGGAGCACCAACTCACAGTTCAAAACCTTTGAGCACCAACTCAATAACCTTAGAGAACCAACTCAATAATCTTAGAGCACCAACTCCAAGAACTATACGGTTAAAAAATATGTTTAATCGCCACTTCAAGGTTCAAATATACTTTGACAATCTGAAACTTCAATATATCTTTGAATAGATAGAAGAGAAATGCACAAAAAACTAAGAGACCAATCTGGATATCAAATGCCTCTGTATATTTGCAAGGATGATATACTGAAAAAAAAATAGACCAAACTAGAAATCAATGTCTCTGGATATCTGGAATAGTGATGTACTAAAACCAGAGAAAGACCTGCAAACGATACTCCTCAAAATACTATCAATTGTCACAGGCAACAATTTGAAAATTAAATCTGCAATGCTGTCATTGTTATAATGTCCCAGATAAGCATATAATCTTCTGTAGAATATGTTGTAATGAAAATACCAATCACAAAACAGAGGTCTGCAAAATTGTTACATTTATACCTGAATGTCTGAAACAAAGTATAATTAATAATACCCTATTTAAACTTTCTTTCTCACATGTATTGTTTTTGTCAACAGCCCTTCATTCATATTGCAGTGATCTTCAATACAAGCAATAAGTAAATACTGTTCTACTTATCTTGGTTGAGAAACTTTTAACGACATACTTATTTTCAGACTTTACATTAATATGTGCACTCACAATCAACCACCCTTCATCACATTTAATAATCTATATATATTGCTCTCCTTGCAATCAATGAGGGACTACTAACTCTCTTAACTTCCTCATCGGTTAGAGAGTTCTAACTGTCTGAAGTGTATTTACTACCGATGGCTTTGGCAGTTATAACCAATTCCCTCTTTATACACTTTAAACTTCTTTACTTTGCTGACAAATATATTACATAAACACCGATGATAATATGAGAAAATTCATACAACTTAACTGCAGAAAGTTAACAGTTATTGGTTCCAACTAACACTTAATCCAATTTGTACCAAATGCCTAAGAAATACAACTTGACATCAAGAGACACAATGGCGATGATATGATGAAAATAATTATTGATCTGAAGCAATGCACAGATCGAACTTTTGTTATGCAGAATATGCTGAAAATAATCATTGATCTGAAGTTGAATATTATATGTTTGTACGTGCTATGACAGTCACCAATCAGGAAAAGCAATTCATAATTGATCAAATTTGGTAACCATATTATATGAAGGTATCATTATATACTGTTGCTGACATGTATTTAGAAACACAAACAGAATGTTATCAATCTAAGCCCTGTGGCATATTTCTGTTTATGTTCCCTTACTGACATCATATTTTTCTATCTATGTTCATCATATTGACATCACAGTAGACCTGTAAATTGAAGCCAAGTTTGCAAGCACATTACTGAAAGCACATCATACTGCAATTGACATCAATGACAAATATGCCAACACTAATGACTCCATTTCTAAGTCTGAAGGGGTAAAAACCCTAAAATAGACAATACAAGCTTCTAGACTTAGCCAAATTTCTCCAAAACACTTGCAGAATTAGCCAAAATTTGCCAAAATAATTAGGGACTTGAGGAGATTGAAGAAACTACTGCCAAAGCACTCAAAAGACCAAGTGGACAAAAATGTAGGGGGTCCCCATTTAGAATGGGGCGATGTATGATTAGGTCACAACAGGTCATGTCTAGGATTATCAACCTTGAAACACAAATAATTTTAAATTTGAAAAAGGGGTACAAGATTACACACATGATCTTTTCTAGTGGACAAAATTGTAGGCATGTTCTAGTCCAAGATAGACATGTTGCTACAAATAGAGTTATACGCATTTTGAATAGAGACATGTGATATACAAAATGTTATATGAGTTCTTGAAATCGGTTAATACACTGAAAAACCTCATACAATAAAATAACACATTAAAATGATGACACAAAGTAATAGATATACACTTTTTCTCCCTTATAATTATACACATGTACCTTAAATTAATATATCATACCATCACAAATTTATGTATTTAAAATATCTAAACTAATTAATTAACACAATGGGTACTGTCACATATCTAATATTGGCTTAAAAAGTTTCTCTCATAAGAGAAGTAGGAGAAATAACTAGCATTCATTAGGGGAATGAGAGCTTTAACCACAATCCAAACCAAGACTTTGTTAGTGTCCTACTTGTAATCTTACCCAATAAAGTAAAAAAATTTCTTTTATGATTTATACAACAGCTGCCTCAATCATGTCTGGTTTTGAGAGCTTTTCTAAGGATTTGAATCCCTAATAAGTCAATCAAACTAATATAGTACGTGTAAGGTTACAAATGAAAAGAGAAGACCCACCATTTATAGTTAAAAATCCCACTTACAAAATGATCGGCTTCTTTCATCGTACTGTTGCAGTAACCACTCACATGTACTCACCATAAGAGAATTGCATTTGAGGCAAATTCTGGCAATAATATTAATCTTGTTGGATCTTCAAACATTCTGAAATTTACTTAGGAGCCAGCCATTACTAGAAAATACCATATCAGATCTAAACCGGGAAACATGGAGTTTGTCGTGGTATAACTGAAGAAAGATGGGTAAGTAATGTTATCCACATTGAAGAATTAAACCATCACTCAAAATATGTTCTATTTCATTATCAATGGGAGCACTATTATGACTGAAACAAGTGTTAACAACTATTTATTGAATGATGATGATAAACAATTAAATTCCATTTCCTCTTAATCATGATTGTAGGCACCATTGCTGATTGGAAGTGATGTGAGATCTATGACTCCAAGGACAAGAAAGATTCTTGGCAATGCAGATGCTTTTTAGTTTAGGCCTACTAGAATGCTGTGCATCTAAGTCTATATTCTAATTTAGTTGCTTCAAGGTAAGATGCTTTTCAGTTTAGGCCCACTAGAATGTTGTGCATCTAAGTCTATATTTTAATTTAGTTGCTTCAAGGCTCACTGGAGTAAATGGGTTGGAATTATTTTTTAATTTTTGAAGTATTCCTATTCCTACATTATCTCACCAACGTTCACCACAATAAAATTATAAATGTCCCACTTTTCAGACCAAAGGAAGAAGATGAAAACTGACCTTTCAGATGTCGAATTTGCCTCTCTACAACTATTAATTGTTGTCCATCTTTTTCATCAATTCCAGCAAGAAAAAAGAGGGAGTGGAAAGAGAATAACCTGGCTAAATCTACCACAACACAATTTTCACAAGATATCAGTAAATCATAAACAATCTAATATCAAAACCAATACAACAACATTCATAAATCCATTCCCAAATTTAAACCAACAAAATCCATACCAGCTGATAGAGTAGTATGAAAAATTCATAATAATGGAAGAGGAACTATACTGCAGATATAAAATAAAAGGATTTAAAAAATAAGTAGGCAGAGAAACCTCGTAGATTTAAAAATTAATTAGAGAGCCAAAACTGACATATGAAGATCCATCTCAAAAAGAAGACAAGCAAACAAACTTGAGGTTTGGAGTATTCAAATAAGTGAAAACTGGCAAAACCTTGATACTGAAAATCTTGGCCTTTGTGTATAGGCATTGATACCCAATCTTAAAATATGTAATGTTCATACAATATGTACATGAACCATAATAATTTCTAGCTAGTACCTACATAACATTTGGTATAATCAAGTATAAGCCTATTCACTTTGTGTAATACATATCTACTAGAATAGATAATATCATCAAATTAAAATCCCTCCACTTAATCTAATGAAAGGAAAATTTCCCTGCAATGAGATGTGTTTCCATGAAAATATCAGCAGAATCTCACAAATTAAGTAGTTTCTCTCTTTCTTCTTCATGAATTCTTGTTTTAGACTTCCCAGATATCTCAGCACCCTTCTTATGAATATATTTATAGAACAGTGGGGTTTGGCTTTAGGCATACCCTGGTTTTTGTCCTTTGATTTGAAATTTTTTATAATGGCAAAGATTGTCCCCATTCCTTTGGTTTTATAGATATCTAATATCTCCCTTGCTTATCCCTTCAATTATTTTATGATTTTATTCTATTTACTTTGTTGTAATATGGCACAAAAAAACCTAGAACGATCAAAAGGCAAATAGGGTGTTCAAATCAATTTATACAACTTTCTATAGTTTTCAAGGGTTTCTATAGTTTTCAAGGGGATACAGGGAAGGAAAACCAATCACCAATAGATATGAATTTAAAGAAAATAGTTTACCATTGCAATGTTATCCATGAGATAATATTTGATTGGTAATCAAGAAGGATTTAGTTTCATGGTAAAATGATCAAGATAAACAAATCATCATAATGCAAATGGAGATCTATTAATTGTGTCCTTACTATGAAAACATTGTTGTATACTGTATAGTGCACTTAGTGCATCAGTATACTCTCTATCTTCAGTGCTGCAATTCTCTGTGATTATTTGTACATATAAAATAATTTCAATTTTTCTACACAATCGAAAGAAATAAACTGACAAGTGTTTAAGATTATATTTGTTGCAGCAAATCGCCTATCAGTATGCCAAAAGAAGAATCAAACTAGTATTAGTGGCTCGTAGATAAGAGAGGCTGAGCTCTATAAGGGCTAAAGCTTGTTCAGAAACGTTTCAACTATGGCAGCAGATGTGAAGGAAGAATACTCATTGATGAGACCATTAGCCAAAATGGCCACTCATTTATGCGACATGTTCAAATCTTGTTCATAATTAATAAGCACTTATCATTTGTAATTATAAATCATGACATGTTTTGCAGTGGATCATTTAGTGAACAATATTGGCTTAGTCCATAGTTTCCTATTCTGAGATATAGGCTCTAGGCTTGTAGAATTTTGCTCTACCTAGAACTATTGACATAAGATGATGCGTAAAATTGAAGTTAAAACTTATATAGTAACTGATCTCATCTTCAAATTTATTTAATATTATGATCCTTTGATTCTAATACCTGCTTGTGTTAGAGGAAAGCCCAGCAAATTGTATTTTTAAAAGATGTCTCTGTTTATGCAGCAATAGTGATCGATCCTATACTCATTCTACATATACAACTCGGCTCCCCTGTAGTTATTATTTCACTTAGTCGATCTCCTTAGAACTTCATTTGCACATGAAAATGTCTTTGTCTACTTCATTTGTATCTCTTTGAAGACCCTGAGAAAGCCTTTACTGTGTAAGATCTATACAACCCAGCATGTTAGCCATCTTCTAGATATGATTTAAGATGGATACTAAGTTTACTGCAGTCCTTTGCTTTACTGTACTCTTTGTACTATAGTCTGAAACATTTGCAGCAGGTGTTGAGAAAGATGGAGTGGCCCTGTTATTTGGAGACTCTACAGTTGATCCAAGTAACAATAATTACATTTCTACTGTTACATTTCTTTGACAGCCCAATTGGCCACTTCTCTAAAGGCAGAATAATTGTGGATTTCTACAAGATTAGATCGAAAGTGAGTTGACTAGAGGGAGATTCATGACAGGAGGAGGAGAAGTACAGTTGGAGGAGGTACCTAGGGAAGTAAGTATATTTTTTCAGATTATGTTGCAGCCCTGCTTGTAACATTACTAAACTATGGTATTAGAGCTAGGCAGATCATATTTTACTTCAATTTCGGAAGACTTATGTTAAAAGTACTATGCATTTAAGGTTTGATACCTGATAACAACCTATTCTTTTAACCTCTCAGTCATGAATTTAGCTTGTGGGGAAAGAACAACCAGACTATTGATGTTCAGGCAAGAAGGGTTTTTACAAACCAATACTCATATTTCATGAATTCATATAAATTGACACAAAACAACACAACTTAATCTCAAAAAATCATCTAACATATTTTGATGCCTCTAATATAAAAACAAGGAGAGTATCTGCACAAGTTAATCCAAACAACATAGACCAGAAAAAGATACAAAAACCTGGAAATACTGATTAGAATTATCTGCAGCACTTCTGATTGTATGAAGTGAAGATTGAGAATACATAAACCGTGTCAACTAATGTGATATACATTCACACAATGCCCATGGGTTTAACAGATCCTAAAACATGAAGGCCACCCACCTGTCTTTTATGAGCTAATTCATTCATCAGACGGATATATGAGTTCCCTAAATTGGAAACTGGTGCCATAACAAATGTGTTGATTTTGGAAATCCTTGTGTGTTGATTGGTGAATTGCGTTCTCTTTTGGAGGAGGAACCCAGGGAAGAAAGTAAGTATATTTTGTTAATCTTAGTTTTAAAATAAATTCAGTTATCTTGAATAGATCTTAATGAATTTTTCATTTAATCCTTTTGAAGGGAACTAGGTTTCATCCAAATCCCCTGTTGACATGGAGACTTGTTGAGGTACAAATATAAGTTTGGGTAAGGGAATTGAACATAATCACAGTCCCGTGAGGGCATTGAACACCCAAATTTGGAAAACCCAGTCCTGTGCGGACATTGAAAGCAAGCTCAGGTACCCAATCTTTAAAATCCCATTACCCTGTGGGCCCAATCTTGGAAATCTCAATCCCCTGAGGGCATTGAACACAAGCTCAGGTGCCCAATTAAAACTATGTTTTAATCTATGATTGCAACTTAATTAAAATATGATTGAAAATTTTATGTAAGTCAATCATAAGTACATCAAATCCATTAACAAATTTCCTGAATCAATCACAATGAATCCGGAGGGGCTGGCATGTTTTGTATATCTATGGCTGAGAAGATAAATCTTACAATGGAATATAACACGCAATGGCGTAATATTCTATCTGGGTATTTTTTTAAAAGGAATAGAATATTGCTTACAAATACAACAGGATCGATTGAAATGACAAAAGAAATCGAAATACCTCTCAGATTTCTAATTCGCCTCCCATTCTCTTTATAATCATTAAAATTTATGTCTACAACAAAATGCAAAGCCGTGTTGCCTTTGTTGTCCATCTTTCAGAGCATATGCCTTCCACAACACAACAATCACAAGAAATCAGCAAATCATAAACAATGTAATATCAAAACCAATACAACAGCATTCATATATCCATTCCAAATTTAAACCAACAAAATCCATACTAGTAGCATGCAAAATTCATACTAATGGAAGATGAACTGTACTGCATTCCTAAATTAAAATGATTTCAAATTAGGAGACGAATATAACTATATTTAGGAGACGAATATAGCCGTTTGTGATTTTAAATTTGAATTGGGAGAATTTTAAGCCAACTTTTAAAATGAAACCTAATATCACATGCTTTTAAGGGGCATTGGCTACGCAGCGGACAAAATGGCCAGCCCCATGCCATTGCCTTCTCCATGCCCCTCATGCCTTCTCATGCCATCACGCCAATCACCATGCCCTATGCAGATATGAATAACTTTTATTTTATAAAAAAATTATTTTTAATTTTGTATAAATCATTAATTTAATTTAAAATTACAGTACATTAAAAATATAGTTGTTGAATAATATTGTCTAAAATCAATTGATAGAGAAAATATGTTAGAAAAATTAAAATATAAACATGGAAAAAATAATGATATATAAAAGTTAAAATAGTAAAAACTTTCATGTTGCCCAATAAAATTTAGAATTTTAAAATTGTCTACAAAGATAACATAAAGTGAAAAAAATTAAAACTTCTTTAAATAAATTCACCAAAATGAAAAAATATTTTTACATACAATAACAATTATTATTAATTTATTTCGATTAAAAATGAAACATGTTGAATTAATATATTTATTTTGATAATTTTTTTTGTTTAAATCAACATAGACTTTTTTCCAAATTTCTTAAAAAATAATTCAATTGAATAAAATAATCCAAAAACATGGAAACAAAATCTTTTGAAAAAATTATTTTAAAAAAAATTAAAAACATTTTCTTTTTATTAATAATTTTTTAAAAAGGTAAACCATGTATTGAGGATTAGTAGCAGGTCATTCTTTCAAGTAGATCTATGCTCACAAGTTGATCGTGGTGGCTCTAAGCAGCTCGATGGCGGTAGGACGTGTACGGTTTGATTGGACAGTTATATCTGCATAGGGCATGGTGATTGGCATGATGGCATGAGGGGCATGGAGAAGGCATGGCATGGGGAGGGCCATTTTGTTCGTTGCGCAGCCAGTGCCCTTTTAAGGCGCATCTCCAATCCTTCACATTCGCTTCCTCAAGTCTTAATATCGAATGGTTGAATATTTCAATAGAAATATTTATGTACACATAAATTGAATTTCAGGTGTCTTAGTTTTAAAAAGAGGAATCAACATAGCTCTAATCATCTTTTTTCCTTTGATTATTAGTAAGAGTTACTAGCCTTTTAATAAAATCATTTTGTTGTAATTTTTCTAACTATAAGATTTAAGTCTAATCTATTTTGAAATATGAAGAATAGAAATGTTAAACTAAGTCAATCTTATTATGAGAAGAAACATTGCTACATTTAAATTTATTTGTCTACATAATGTGGCTTATAACATATGAAAACCATTGTTTACATTATTCATACATAAATAATAGGAGAGTATAATATAGGAGCTTAAGTTTGTAGAATTAGAGATATAGATTCTTTAGTTGTCTCTCAAGCATAGGTTGTCGTAGAGCTTTCTAGTCTTTCTTGTGCACCCTTATTGTCCTCTTTTCCCTCTTCCATTATAGTTTTATAGACAATTTGTTTTCCTACCATATTTGCATACACCTTGCCCTAGCTTCCTCACTACATCTAAACCTTTGGAATTCCCTCTAGTTTCTATTTTATCTCCATTTGTCATTTTCTTTTATCTACTTTTGTTTTGTTTTGTCACCTTCATACCCCTTTTCATTTTGGCATAGGTCATGAGAGAATGTTAATAGAGCCTTGGATTGTGGCTTTCTAGACAACAACAACATAGATTGCTTGAACAATTATAACACCCTTTCAAAAACTCTATACTAAATATAACATGAACAACATCACCTTATGATATTTCTCCAACTACTTACATCCTTGTCTCATAATTTTATTCTTGCATTAAAGTCATTACCAACAAACTAGAAATGGAATTTGAGTTCAACTCAAGCATTGAATGGGCACCTAGTATAATTTCCATTAATAACTTATAAAACTAGAGTATAGCTATTGTCGACAATTGGAAATTGATGTTTCTTGTAACCATCATTTTTCTATTGAGATTATTAGCAAGCGTTGCTACCTATGTACTTACCATATGATTGTAGAGTGGTTTTCTCTTAATTAGAAGATGCTCTATGCCACTCTTCCGCAATACCCCTTCCCATCCTACCTAACTTTAGTTTACACATATTCTTACCTTCATTACCATATAAAGATCTTACAACACCCCTCCACTTCATTAAATAATCCTAATCAATCTTTCTATACCTCACCACTTCATTACTTTTTCCTTTTCTTACACCTAACCCTTACCTAGTCATATTATATAAATTCCTTAATACTCTCCCATATATTCACAATACTTCTCTCCTTATCTCACTTATCTATCTTAGAGTGGACACTTATATCTCACCACATCATAATGTGACAATAGATATTATATCATAATACCATGTATTATCCTAATTATATTTCCCAATCCTATTGTAATATCACTATCCCTATTCATTTAACACCAATAATTAATTAAATAATTTATATTTTTTAGTTAAATAACTTAATACTTATCAATTTATCTTTAAATAATAAATGATAGAGACTAATTACCTTACCGATTTTAGAGACCACTAAGGATCCCCCATAATATATCAACCCTCATCCTTTGAATCATCATTGTGCAAGTACAAATGCTTTAATTTGAGGAGAAGCCTACATCTTTATATTAAGCATTCAAGAGCACATCTATTCCATTTAAGGTTTTCATTTAGTAATAGCTTTTATTTATTTATTTATTTATTTTATGTTTGCATTGCTTGTTGCTCTAGTTGAAGTATCCTAAGGTTTAGAATAGGGATCTTATATTTTCATTAGTTTCCAACTATTCATCCCAAATCTAAGATACAAATTCTAGCATGACCTTGTTTGATCTCTAGTTTTATTTTGGTATATTTTTCATAGCTTATTTTGGTAGCCTTTCCATGGAGGATGGTGTCAAAATTGTGTTAGTTGCTTGCACTTCAAGGAACTTTGGCATACATCACAACCCATGGTAGGATCTAGAAGGTGTCAAAACATGTAAATCCATATAAAGTATGTTCAATTTGGATAAATTATAGGTATAGGAAATTTTGTTCCTACCAAGATAATATAACCCTTGTGTAAGCATGATACAAGATGTATATAAAAGAAACATTATTTCTTAAAAAATTACTTCAATTTTTTAAATTTTCAAAATAAAATAAAGAAAATTAAAAATTAAAAATCAAATCTTGTAGGCTAAGGTAAATATGGTATTGCATGTACTATGCTTGGTAGGAATGATTCATATTCTCATTGCTCGCTAGGGGTTTTAATACCCTAACCAATAGATTAACAATAACTAACCCCACCAAAAGGAAAACTTGGCAAAAAAAACCACTATTAAGGTAAAGCAACTACAAAAATTACCTTACCTCCACTCCACAACTCACTTTCTCATTGTCCATCCACCACCTCATCACTTGAAAACTGTGACCCGTTTATGGTAAATACTCAACACTTCTAGGGTCCACCTAAATGCCACCTCCCTAGTAAATTTCCACCATAGTCGGGCCTAGCCAAGGTTTTAACCTTTAAAAAGGTAAATGTTTTATAGTTTTATAGGCATTGCAAATCTCTTTTTACACTCTTTACTTTGGATAGGTAAATTCTCTAGATTTTTCCTTAACGTTTTAGTTTGAAGTCCATTTGTTGTGTCTCCTTATTAAAAGTATAATTTTTATGTATGTTATTACAATTTGACAAATTTACATTCCTAAAATTGATCATATAGTTTTATGGAATCTTTGGTGATATCAATTTATTTGTTTGATAATGTTATTTTATAATTTTGTGCAAATACGATTTTTATGGCTAAACTTGTGACCATGTCTAAATTGCGAAGTTTAAGTTATGACTTTTGATAGATAAGCTAATAACAAATAATGTGACTACACATATTTATGCTTCATTTAATTTCATAACGGGAAAAATAAGTTTAACTTGCACTTTAGACCAATTGTTGAAGTTTTTAGGAAGTTTTTTCATTGTATGATAGTTGATCAGTATGTGTCAAAGAGATAATTTTTTTGTTGCAACCCAATTACAATTACATTTAAGCTTAATATGTTATGGAATTGATGTGTTTAATCCTTAAAGAGTGTCTTTAGAAACCTAATATTATTTATTTCAAACTATTTTATAACTTTGCAAAACTACAAGTTGTAAGGGAATAAAGATGATAGAAAGTATTTGAGAATATATTTCTATCAAGGCACATAATAAAACCCTATATTATTCTATGAAGATCTAATCTTGAACACTTCACCATATTCAAAAATTATGTTGAAGGGTAAGTCATGGCACAATGAGGAGAATGAACTTGATTGCAAACCACTCATGAGTACAACTAACAATTGATGAGTTTCACTTGAAAATAAATTCAACACTTCAAAATGATTACAAACATTTGAGGCCAAGAATTAATGATGTAAGAATCAATGTTCTTGAGTTGATGCATACAACTTGGAATATTGATAAGGCATTAAAAAGATGAACTAAAAATTACATGCCTTTTTTATGAACATGAAAGGTTGAATCTTTAATGGTAAAAAATAAGGATAAAAAGTAGGAACCATTTAATATTTCCATTTTGTAGGATTTCATGTCATTTTTGCTTTTGGATGAATTATGGGAAAACCCACACATTTTGAAATTCCATATAACCTATGATGTAATTCCCCAAGCCAACACACCTAGGAAAAAGCCAACAAAAAAATTATTTTTGAAACAAGAAGATATGAGAATTACATGTCACACTTGCACAACAACATGCACACAAGTGTCATGCAAACATAATGGCACAAGAGAATTAACCACATAGACGAACTCACCACTACTACAAATAAGGTGGAACCATAGAAGACATACCAATCATGGAACAAAGTTACCATGATGAACTTATGAGAGGGGAGATGATACTCAAATGATGATCGGTTACTAATACATGATAAACACACAATATAGTTCATTTATGTTCTTTCATTTTGTGAGCCTAATTTTTATGTAATTTCACTTATAATTTATGTTTGTATCTTGATATTCTATTTGTTTGACATAGTTCCTTTGGTTATCACTTTTTTGTATGAATTCTTTATTTTTATCTAATTTAAAGTTAGTTTGTGTTATATAAAAAGTCTATCTTAAACCCTAATATGCACATGTAATAGCTAATTGATGTTCTTTCACTTGGTGAGCTTGACAATCATTGATTTCCACTTATGAGTTGTTTATGTGTAGCTTAGAATCACCTCCATTTGTGTCTATTCTATATTGATTATGTTTTTACTCCAAAATCTACCCTACCTATTTGTACCTTCCGCTCTTCACAACACATATGTTCCTGTTAATGTGGATGTTACTCATGGATCATATATAGCTAAATTCTGCAACAAAACCTATCTTTCTTGAGATATTAGTAATTTATTCAAAAAAAATTAATCCCAAGGCTCAAAAATGTCAGATCTTGTCTTACTAATGTTGCTCATTCTCAAAGGGACTTACATTGTTGGATTTGTAAGAAAAGGTCAAATTCTAAAGATAATTGTTAGATTCACAAAATCAACCTTAATTTGTGTTCAAAGATCTCTAATCTAGTTATATTTGGGTATTTTAGAGAACATTTTATCATCATATTTACTATATTTGATGCTTTTAAATTTTTGAATTTTAGGGTTTTCAAACCTCAAAGAAAATTCAAAAGGAAAAAGTTTTTAGAAAGAAGAAAAATTAGAAGATATAGGTTTACAGTGATCATGCACAAATATACCTAAAAAATTGTAAGAAATGATATTATTTTACCAATCTATGTTTCACTAGACCCTACCACAATTACACACAGATTGTGCAATCTTCCAAGGGACCTTGTCACACTCAAAAATCTTTCAAATGCACCCAAATTCTAGCATAGCAGCTTGAGATTTGGAGAATTATGATAAGTACAATAAGATATATTATCATAATGACCTTCTTTGTATCAACATTAAAATCTTCACAAGCGTGTTCTAATAACTTACTATCTAAGCAACAAGAAACCATGATGTGAGCAAGCATTGGCAATTCTCTAATTACATGCTCCACAATGATCAACAATTTTCAAACTTACTTTAATTTACCTACGGATTTTAGATTACTTAGAGGTTTTCTATAAAATTCTAATATTTAGGTCTCTTGGAGGCTAAATTCTAGTTCCAACTTCCTTATTTTTTCAAATGAGGCAGTTTTGTACTATTTATAGAACATGGCACTTAGAAAATCTGGTACAAAATATGATCAAAGGTTTAGATTCAATCAATAGACATCAATGGTGGCAATTCAAAGTTGGCACATGGGTGACATCAACATCCTTGACAGTTGGCACATGGGGTATACCAATGTATTCCTTCTCCAACAAGCTGTGTAAAAATAGACCAACAATTATAAATTAAGTTGGTTGCAATTATTTAATTCCTTATATAATAAATAATGCAAAATTTATTTAATCACTTAGTCTCTACAAAATAAATCAAAACTATTTAATTTGTAACTTCACATTTAGATTACAAAGACATTAACCCTTTCAATGATATAAAATTTGCTTTCTTATGTACATGAATTCCAAATAGTGAAAATGTTTAGCTAGAAATTAAATTTCTTCTAAAAATGATGCTTATTCAATGTTTAATTTTCGTCTAAAAATGATGCTTATTCATATTTTTAAACATTCATGAACAACATATTTGTTTTAACAAATTTCCTCATATGATTTATGGGTGTGGTTCCCCTCATCACTAACTTTTCAAATCTTTTTGAATTTTAAAATTTTGTTAAGAAATGAGAAAGATATCATTGCCTTGATGGTTCTATTAAAAATACATCTTTATAAAAAAATTATGGAATTGTGGTTGCCATTGGAGTCTAGATGCTACTAAATTCCATTAGTGGATGAAATGCCCACTACTAGACTAAACATTTTTGTGGTCATTACTTATTTATCTAGTACAATAGAGTTGTTAGTAGTTGCACTTGTTTTGAGGAGATTTTTAGTGCTACTACACATTTGAGGAACTTTTGGGTGTTACTGCACATTTGAGGAACTTTTGGGTGTTATTGCACATTTGAGGAACTTTTTGGTCTTTCTAGAGTCTATTTGCACCTAAATCTTTTATTTTTTAGTTGACCAGTCGGGGCGGTCACTTTCACTTAAGGCTACTGGTTGATGGGTCCTAAGTCCATGGTGGGACCGACCCCTTTCACCCGCTACGGGCTAGCAGATTTCGCTTATCGGATTGTCGCATCAGACAGGAACACTTCCAGTTTTGTTCCCTGTTTCGATCTTCCATTTTTGTACGACAACACAATATGTGATGGTGAGAGGGGATGAGGTTGTTGGTGGAGTTCCTTGTTATATTTTGTGGTCGGGATTTTTTGGCTTCTATTCCTTTTGGCCACTGTTCCATTTTTCGTGCGACTACGTGATATGCGATTGTGGGACCCAGCCTGTGGATAAGTGAAGAGGGTCCCACGCAACACGTCATCCCAAGTGCATCGGCTGGCAACTACTAGGTGGTCTCATCAAACAGGTGGATTTTGGTGGGTCTAGCTTGCGAAAGGAAAGGGGCCCTTTCGGCCAAATCTTTGAGGGTCGATAAAGCAATTATTTTGTCTAGCCAAAAGGCCACGTGTTAGTGAAACGCAGGGTTCCAATGGGCCCAGTTGGAAGATAGTGAAGGCCTTTTCAGCTAGAGTTCTAAATGACAATGAAGCAAAATTTATGTCTTGTCGATGTCTTATGTCTTGTCGACACCCGTGGAGACTTTTTGACACCAAATCGCACGTCCATCTTCATGCGAAATGACAAATTTGATGGCTAGGATTCAAACTCATGGGCAAATGGAAAATTTGAATGCTCTGTAGGTGTGAGGGAGCATAACACGAAGGTTAGTGATCAAGGCCTGATTTTTTACCCTATTTCATCTAACCACCATATTTTATTAAATTATTCCAAATATGACCCTGTGGCCAATTTTAGACACCACCCATGGCTCTTTATTGCAGACATAAGACTTATAGGTCTGAAGGCCTTTTCAGACGCCATCCCAATGTAGAATTTCTTGATTTTTAGGAGATGATTGTCCCTCCCCACACCTCTGCAGTTGATTTTAAATGTCGCCCATGCTCATTCAATGTGATATGAGGACATTTCACGCTATAGGTGCGTCTACATAGAGATCTCCCCTTTGCATGCAAGGATTTTGCTTTTCAAAGGTAGAGAACATTCTCGTAGTTGAATTCAACACACTATCAGATCATCCTTGATTTGATCTTCTCCTCCTCTCAGACATTTTGTAATCTAACCCTAGGAGGGTTAGGGTTTTAGCTGTGATTCAATTTTGAGTTATGCTTCAACTATAAAGCATTTTTGTATATTTCCTCAGGATCTTCTTTCTTTCTTTTGTAGAATTCTTATGTCTCTCCACACTTGTAAATTTTTCCTTGCCCTTTCATTAATAAATTAGTCTTACTTGCCTCCTTTTAGTTCTTGCAATTTGTGTAATGTTTTACCTCTTTGATTGAATGTATTCTCATTTGTTTTCTGAGTATATGTGGTTGTGTTAACTCGTCTTAGAGCTTCATTGACTGTGAGCTAAGTGCAACTCCTTTTTATTTTCATAAGAATCCTAACCTTCACTCATGTTTGTGGAAGCTAACTAGCATAGAAATATGTGCATACTCAAGATAGTTTTCTTGATGTCTTGTGCAGTTATAGGTAGGAAGATCACAATTTCAATCTAGATACAAACCCCTTTTCCCCTCTTTCAGTATCCCTTTCATCTTTCTCCCTTTTCCTTGTCAGAACAGTAGATTAAACTTCCATGTGTTGGGTTGGTCCAACACTTTGCATCGGATTGAAAGGAAGTTAGCCTTCTTTGGAGATTCAACCTCACTTCTGCAAGTCTCACACTTGGGAGGTTGTTTCCACATTGCACAAGCTTGATGATCAAGGTTGATCATAAAGTGAGTTCAAATTTTGTGACAATAGTTTTTGGCATGCCCAATGGGAACCATTCAAACTACTCTTAGCATCTCTACCTTTGGAGGCAAGCAATCAAGCACTTGTCAACTCTTAAGGACAATTTCAGACTCTCAGTGTTGACCAGTAGCAACTTTCATGCCAAGAAGACAAATTGGGTCATCTTCAAGAGGTAATTTTCAGATCATTCAACTTCCTTATTCAGGTTATAGAACTAGAGGTAGGCTTTATTTTTTACCTACAAGGGGAACTCAAGGAGAATCATCCACACCCCTAAGGTCTCATTCTACCCCTCATATTATGAGACCTTCTCAATCTAGAGACCCTGCTATTCACATCAATAGACCATTATTTCACATGGTGTTCCCTAGAGCACACACCTTTGTCACCTTTAGTGGTGGCAATCCTTTGGTCCTGGCCCAAAAAATGATATTCCAATAGCAACCTTAAAGGCTATCCCATTATACGGGAGAGACCTCTGTCACCACTGAAGAACATATCAAAGATGTGTCAAGTATTTGTACCATTTTTGATGTGATAGAAGATAATGTTGTAGTAAGGCTACTAGCCTCTTCATTAAAGGGGACGTCCCTAAAATGGTATAGGGGTTTGCCCTTTGTCTCAATCCATAATTGGGATGAACTAGGGGAAAACTTATGCAAACATTTTGAAGACAAAAGTGACCATCTGTCACTTATGGAGTAGTTGAATTCAATCAAAAGAGCACCCCATGAGTTCATGGATGATTTTAATTGTAGATTTAAAAAGACATGGGATAGAATCCCATCACTAGTAAAGACTTCATCAAATCACACCTTTTTATACTTTCTTAGGGCTTTGAACATTGATATTGCAGCTATGATTTAGTCTATGGGAGGAGATAACCTTCTAAGGGCATATGATATTGCCATAAGGGCATAAAATTATTTAATACAGGTTGGGGATTTTTCCCCTAGGCCTCCAATGCCCTTGTTCCTAGAGGCTCCTACCCAACAAATTTTTTTAACACCAATACCAATGGCATCAGCAAGCCATTTGCTCACATCTACACCAACTCCATTATCTTCAGAGATTAGGGAGTTGCAGACCTTACTACAGGCCTTAATAGAAAAAAATGGATTAGAGGATGGACTAGTGGACGCAAGGTTTTGGGAATGAACTAGTTTCAATCAAGAGACAGCTATTGTAGGTCAACAATAAGCCTTATCAACCTCAGAATCAAAATTATCAGTAGCAAAGATCTAATAGAACCAATGGAGTAATGCTAGGCTATCTTGAATCCCTCAGCTACAAGTACCTCAAAGGCTATAGTGCCAACTCAAAACAATCTTGCTCATGAACAAGATTGGTGTGTCCCATGGAATCAACCACATAATCAGGCCGCATGCTAGAATGGTGAGTTCTCTTAGACCTTAGTGGCATAAAATGAGCCAACAACATCAAGGCAACAACAGTTTGTTGATGGCTCTAGTCATTCACAAGGAGATACAACTTTTATAAATTTGCAAGAGGTTGATTTCCATGGAATAAATCAAACAAGTGGGGACAATGTGGCTAGCAATACAAGATCCAAAAGAGGGCCATAGACCCTAGTGCTTCTTCTACCACAACAACTCAAACTCCATAGGCTGTCATGAAGACTACAATGCCAAAGACCCCTAATAAGGTGGCTACTCCAAATAAAGAGCAGGATTTTACTCAAAAGGTCATGCAAGGGGAGTCACCCAGGGCTCCTGCCATATCAAATCTGGAACCTTGTTGCTACCAAGACCTCTACTAAGACTGCCATCCCCTTTAATATTTTTGAACAGATGAAGAGGGCCAGCCCCAATGTATCTGTGTGGGATGCTCTTTCTATCCCATCTCAAAGAGACCTACTTCAGGAAGCCCTAAAGGGGATGGATGTTACAGAAGATACCAGTCAAGGTTGTAGCTCTTCAGTTTATACAAGCTTGGTGAAGCCTTTGGAGGAAGAGAATCCAAAGAAAACTAGTAAGCCTCCCTCTTTTTATTTATCATTAATCATAGGAGATAAAATTGTTCATAATTGTATGATAGATAGCATGGCTAGCAGTTCAGTTATGCCTAAGGGAATAGTTGGTTGCCTAGGTATCAAATATGAGCCTATAATAAGAGGAGTGGTACAACTTGATCGCACATTAGTTTAGACTATAGGGGTCATTAAGGATTTAAATCTAAGCTTGCATGCATGCCCGGGTTGTAGTGTGTTGCAAGACATTTCACTTAAATGTTGTAGTGTGTTGCAAGACATTCAGTGATTGACCTTCCTGCTTATTTTGCCATTTGTTTGTCTAGGGAATTTGCTACTAACATAGGTAGCTACATATCTTCTATTTGGTCTCACATGTTGTTTAGGACAAGATATGGTACCAAAGTAACTATTAGGGTTGAGCATGTTGCCAATGATCACATAGAGCCTTATACTCCTAGTCCTATCAATATGAATTGTACCCTCCATGAGGAGAAATAATAAGTTTCAATCAGAGAGCCTGCAACTCAGTTGGAGGAGGTTCTTGATTTCCTACTTGATGAGTGGGCAAATGCATTCTAGTTCCATCCCATTGATGAGATCAAAGACACATGCCTAGGTACCTATTGCATCCATGAAGAGGATGTCGTTATCCCCAATCTCTCAAAAGAAGGCAATGACATGCATGGACAATGGGATATGGTCTTTGATGGCTCAAGGAACAAGAATGGTGCAGGGGCAGGTGTGCTTCTTATTTCTCCAAGCGGGGAGAGATGTTACTTTTCTTTCAGACTTCATTTTGGCTACACTAATAATGTAACTAAGTATGAAGCTTTAATTTTGGGTCTCCAAATGACACAAAGAAGAGGGATCAAATCCTTAAAGGTGCGTGGAGACAGTGAGTTGGTTTTAAATTAGATTAGAGATCAAAGAGCCACCAAGAATAACCTCCTCAAGTCCTACATGCATAGAGCATGGGACCTATTTAAAGGTTTTGAGGCCTTCAATATTTCTAGTGTCCCTAGAAATCAAAATAAATATGTTGATAGATTAGCACCAATTGGGGCCCAACATGATATTCCATCTCATATTGTAGCAAAGAAAGAGGAACAAATCAAACTTGTGGTGAGACCTATAGTGCCTAATAACTAAGTGAATTGGGAGGTCTTTGACTTTGATCAGCAGATTGTGAGCATCCTACAAGATGAGGTAGAGTCATCACATCAAAAGGAAGACATGTTGCAGGACTAGTATGGAGGTCAAATTATGCAGTTGAGCTCAAATAAACTGCCCAAGGGACTGATTACCTTGGAGGGGATCTTCAACACTGATGATCAAATGAAAGGGAGAGAAATGAACCTAGCCACAAAGAAAGGAGACTACAAATCAGTCCCCATATCTAATGGAAGAGCTCTCAACTTGGGAAAGGTATGTTCCCAAAGTGATCAAGGTACTTTTGTCAATCTTTGTCAAGAGTATAATGATATTTTTGCTTTTACATATGAGGATCTTAAAGGGTTTGACCCTAGATTAGGTTAGCATACCATAGAATTAAATCCTAGTGCTAAGCCTATTTGACAATAGCAAAGACCTATAAACCCCAAAATTGAGCCTTTTATGAGAAAGGAGCTATCCAAGCTTATAGAATCTAGTATTATTTTTCCAATCAAGAATTATTCTTGGCTAGATAATCTTGTTCCAATTAGGAAGAAGAATGGGGAAATCAAATTGTGAGTAGACTTTAGGGACCTCAATAGAGCCTCCCTCAAAGATCATTTTCCCCTCCCTTCTATGGGAATTTTTTTAGATAAAGCTAGTGGCTCTGATAGATTTTCATTCTTGGATGGATACTTAGGGTATAATCAGATCCTAGTCCAAGAATCAGACCAATTTAAGACTGCATTTACTACTAAGTGGGGCACTTATGCCTATTGTAAAATGTCTTTTGGAATAATAAATGTAGGTGCAACTTTTTCAAAGAGCCATGGATATAGCCTTTAAAGGAGTATTAGCAGAATTTGTACTAGTATATCTTGATGATATCACTGTACACTCCAAGCATGCAACAAAACACTTTTCTCACCTTGAGAAACTATTCAAAAAGTGTAGAGAATATGGTGTCTTTGAACCCCAACAAGTGTGTATTTGCCACTAATCACAGAAAACTATTGGGACATATTGTATCCATAGATGGTCTGGCTATAGACCTAGAAAGAGTGGAAGCTATTATATCTCTTCCACTTCCACATCACAAAAAAGGACTTTAGAGCTTTCTTGGAAGAATTAACTTTGTTAGAAGGTTTATCCCAAACCTTGCAGCCCCGGTTAAGTCCCTCACGACCATGTTGAAGAAATATTTTCCCTTCAAATGGACCAATGAAGGGAAGGAGGGCTTTGATCAAATTGAAAGGCCATTGCTTAGACTCCTACCCTAGTAAATCCAAACTATGAGAAGGATTTCATCCTTTATAAATTAGGAGGAGATGCAAGTATATCTGTTGTCCTAACATAGTTAAATCAGGAGGGGTTAGAGCAGGCCATAGCTTTTTTCAGTGAAGGCCTAAAGGACTATGAGCTCAGATATAGCTATGTGGAAAATCAGGTCATCACAGTTGTGAGAGAACTAAAAGAGTTTAGGCACATACTCTCAAACAACAAGATTCAACTCTTAGTCCCATATGCCAGTGTGAAAGATTTTCTTCTCAACAAGGACATAGGTGAGAAGAGAGTTGGATGGATCACTAAGGTCATGGAGTATGATCTTGACATCAATATTACTAGGTTATTAAGGGGAAGAGGACTCTGTGAGTAGTTCAATTCATCTTTTGAGAAAGGTTTAGAGGTCTCTCTCTTGTTGTAGGAGGAAGAACAAATTGAAAATCAAGAAAATGTGCAAACTGACTAGTTCCAAAACATGATTGCCTTCCTAAGGGATGACAGATATCCTCCTCATTTTGATAGAACCAAGAGGAGACATCTTAGGTTGTAGTCCATCCCCTATGTTTTTGGTGGATGGGGTTCTATTCAAGAGGGACCTAAACGATGTCTTGCTAAGGTGCTCCAAGAAGATCAGACCAATAGGTTGCTAAAATAATTTCATAATGGACCCCTAGGTGGCCATTTCTCAGCAAGGACCATGGCCATGAAAATCATAATAGCAGACTATTATTGGTCTTTCCTATTTTGTGATGCTCACAAATGGGTCAGACAGTGCAAGGAGTGTGCACTTTTACAGGCAAAAAGAGATTAGCAGCTCTGCCCCTTCATCCTATCTTTGCTAATTAGGCTTTTGCACAATGGGGGCTTGATTTCATTGGCCCTATCAATCCAATGTCAAGTACAAGCCACAAGTGGATTTTGGTCACCATAGACTATTTCACAAGGTGGACAAAGGCAGTTGCATTAAAGGATGCAACTAAAAATTTAGTGTTTCATTTCTTGAGGGGATTGCAACCAGATTTGGGGCCCCTTCCACAATTATATTAGATAATTCTAAGGCCTTTGTGGGATCTCAGATCAGTCTATGGGTAGTCCAACATGATGTCTTATTAAAAAAATCATCAAATTTTTATCCTTGAGGCAATGGCTTAGCTGAGTCCTCCAACAAAAATCTCATTAGAATCATCAAGAGGACTCTTGAAGACAACCAGAGGTCATGGCACCTCAAGTTGGGAACAACCCTAAGGGATAATAGAATCACTCCCAAAATAGCTTTGGGCAACTCACCTTTCATGCTAGTATATGGAAGGGAAGAAAGGCTTTCCTTATCCCTTGAGTTGTCATCTCTAGACCTAGCACATCAATTGGAGCTCTTAGAAAATGATTCCCTATCAGTAAGATATGCAGAGCTTATAGAGCTTGAGGAGGTCAGAGAGAGAGTTAAGGAGACCTTAAATGTCCACCAAGGACAGGTAAAGAGAAATCCATTTTAAGGACCTTCCAAGTTGGAGATTTTGTCCTAAAATGGGATGCTAACAAAGAAAAGGTAGGGAGACACTCAAAATTTGATGCAATATGGAGTGGTCCCTATGTGATTATAGGCTACAAGGAGGCTTGTTCTTTCAGTCTAGCTAGGCTAAACGGTGAAGACCTATCTATTGCAGTTAACAATATACACCTCAAAGCATGTTCTTAGGGTGAATTTTCATATCCTTTTGTAAATATTGTGAATATCTATAATTTATGGTCTTCTTCTTTCCATAAGTGATCATGCATAGGGCAGTCCCTTCAGATTGGCCAAATTTTGATCTTTTATGGATTCAAGGAGGGTTCCCTTTTCTATTCTCCTTTTGTGACTCTATGCACAATAGATACTCTTCAGACATCTAGTCTTTCCTTAAGTAGGCTTAGAGCCCCCTCTGAGTCACCAAAATGTTGACCCTTTTCTATCAACTTAGTTGCAGATCCAATCTGAGAATTTCAATGCTTTTTTTGAATAACCTGTGTGTTATGTGCATTTTTGTTGGTAGGGAGCAATTGGGGTCTTTTCATCTTTTTAGGGACCTATATTCTATTTTTTAGCTGACTAGTTGGGGCTATCACTTTCACTTAAGGATACTAGTTGATGGATGCTAAGTCCATGGCGGAACTGACTCCTTTCACCTGCTACCACCTTGCGGAGTTTGCTTATCGCATTGTCACATCAGATAAAGAACACTTCAATTTTTGTTCATTGTTCCGATCTTCCATTTTCGCATGACAATGTGATATGCAATGGTGAGAGGGGATAAGGTTGTTGGTGGAGTTCCTTGTTATATCATGTGGTCGAGATTTTTTAGTTTTTGTTCCTTTTGGCGATTATTCCATTTTCACGTGACTACGTGATATGTGATGGTGGGACCTACCTTACATATAAGTGAAGAGGATCTCGCATGACATGTCATCCCAAGTGGATCAATTGGCGATTGATAGGTGCTCTCAGTGGACAAGTGGATTTTGATGTGTCTGGCTTGCAAATGGAAAGGGGCCCTTTCAGCTAAACCTTTGAGGACCAATAAAGAAATTATTTTGTTTGGTTGAAAGGCAATGTCCTAGCAAAACACAGGCTTCCAATGGGCCCAACTAGAAGATAGTGATGACCTTTTGGGCCAGAGTTCTAAATGTAAATGAAGCGAATTTTTTGTCTTGTTGATGTCTTATGTTTTATCAATTCTTGTGGAGACTTTTTGACGCCATCTCACGTATCCATCTTCACACAAAATGACAGATCTGATAGCTAGGATTCAAACCCGGGGGTAGGTGGAAAATTTAAATGCTTTCCAAGTGTGAGGTCACATAACATGAAGGTTGGCGATCAAGGACTGATTTTTCACCTGATTTCATCCAACCACCAAATATTCTTGCCATTACTCTAGATATGACCCTATGGTCAGTTTCAGATGCCACCTACGACTCTTTATTATAGATAGAAGGCTTATGGGTTTGAAGGCCTTTTTCAGATACCATCCCAATGTAGAATTCTCCTAATTTTTAGGAGATGATTGTCCCTCCCCACACCTCTGCAACCAATTTTGAATGTTTCCCATGCTCATTCAATGCAATATGAGGACATTTTGCCCTGCAAGTGCATCTACACAAAGATCTCCCCTTTGTGTGCATGGATTTTTCTTTTCCAATGGCAGAGGATGTTCTTAGAGCTGAATTCAACATGCTATTAGATCGTCCTTGATATGATCTTCTCCTCCTCTCAGATATTTTATAATCTAACCCTAGGAGGGTTAGGGTTTCAGTTGTGATTCAATTTTGAGTTATGCTTCAACTATAAAGGCAATTTTTTTATATTTCCTCAGTATCTTCTTTCTTTCTTTTGTATAATTCTTATGTTTCTTTGTAGTTGTAAATTTTGTCGTGCCCTTTCATTAATAAAATTAATCTAACTTGCCTCCTTTCAATTCTTGCAATCTGTGTAATGTTTTACCTCTTTTCTTGAATGCATTCTTGTATATTTTCTAAGTATATGTGGTTGTGTTAACTCCTCTTATAAATTCATATGTGACCTAAGTGCAACTCCTTTTGATTTTCATAAGAATCCTAACCTTCACTCATGCTTGTGGAAGTTAACTAGGATAGAAATATGTGCATACCCAATATAGTTTTCTTGATGTCTTGTGTAGTTATAGGAAGAGAGATCATAGTTTCAATTTGGGTGCAAACCCCTTTCCCCCTCTTTCAGTATCCCTTTCTTCTTTCTCCCTTTTCCTTGTCATATCAGTAGTTTAGACTTTCATGTGTTGGGTTTTTCCAACACTTTGCATCTGATTGAAAGGAATTCAACCTTCTTTGGAGATTCAAATGCACTTCTACAAGTCCCACACTTGGGAGGTTGTTTCCACGTTGCACAAGGTTGACGATCAAGGTTTTTCATCAAGTGGGTTCAACTTTTGTGACAATAGTAACCATCCCATTTAGTACATGCAATTTCTAGTATAAGTAGCAAGCAATGAGCACAAGGTTTTGTCATTAAAACAACCATCTCAAGGCTTGTCCCATAATTTTATCCTTTTCATTAAAGTAATCCCCAGTGAACTTGAAATGGAAGAATTCAACTCAAGAATCGAAAGGCCACCTAGTATAATGTTGGGTAAAAAAAACTTAAACTAATAAAGGTTTACAAAATGTGAGTTTCATGACAACACATGAGATAATATCTCTCCAAAGGAAAGATATGATCTCTCCTAATTTTAAGGAAAGGCTCCCCCTATCTAATGCAATCACTTTCTATTCTATCTACCTGTTAATTTTACACTATTCCAAGATGAAACAACAACTTATTCCTCTTTCTTCAAAACCAGTTATATCTAATTCTCTTTTTAGAACATATTCCTTTAACTAAAATGATTTTGATTTTGCAGTAATATTAAAACTAAGATAACTAGGAAGTAAAGTGTATGTGAAAGAACAAAGTCTTATGTTACTTTGCTTTTTTGAAAATAATGTGGGGACGGGCCTTGTGTACACAAAGAACTCAAAGATTCTTTTGAATACCTAAGTCCTAGCAAGCACTGTAACCCAAACACAAATATACAACTAGCTCAAAGACTTACAAGTTTATTGCAAGATTTTCTACTCTAGCAAGATAATCAACACAACACAAAGACTTTACTTCATATCCTCTCAATATAAAATTTGAAGATAACTTGTAAAATCTCAAAGAATTTAAACAACCATCTCAACCTATTTCCAATCTTTGAATTTTCTAAGTAACATAAAGATTACACGTAAAAACTCAAACAACTTTTCAATATCTTGCATCAACAACTATGCTCAACTTTAATCTTTCAAGAAAATATGACATAAAAGACATAAGAAAATTTATACCATACACAAGATTGATCTCAACACAAAGTTTGAAAGCCCAACTTTTCTTCTCTTTGATTAAATTTCAAATTTACAAAATGAACACCAACTCTCAACTTGCTCTTCACTTTGGTAGAGTTTTGTTGCATAAACAATGATGAAAAAAAGATCTTTATTACAATACTAACCCTCATATTTATAGAAGAGGGGTGCAACATGACAATAGGAAACTAAAACTAATTCTAAGGCTAAGTCAAAAGAAGAGTTCAATTTGACTTAGGACTTGTGCACCCAATATGTGCACATGAGCATATACAAAATGACACCTAAGGTGTCGATTGACATAACAAAATGCCAGTAGGAAAAACACAAAAATGACTAAGTGTCATCTTCTTCATGTTGAATGTCTTTTTTGGAACTCTCCAAATTTCTGCAAGACAATCTTCATCTGAACTCCATTAGGCCCTTGGGTATGACTGGTAATGATCTTGACCTGCATGATGGAATCCTCCAAGTCAGTGTAACACTTCCTGTGTTTCTTCAAAAGTAAATCCAAAAAATCTAAAATGAACTGAAGATCAACCAATCTATCAACTAAGGATAAAGAGAAATCCTCTCAATCAATTTTAGTTGTCACAAGAAAGCTAAACTCTTTAATTACCTCATCAACATCAAGCACTTTTTCATTTTCATCAAGAAAAGCACATGGAATTTCAGAGATCTTATCAATAATCTCCTTCTTATTGTCTACACATTCTTTCTAGGATTTTCTCATGTCCTTAGCTAGACGAGCTCTAGAATGTTCATTTGATGTTCCAATACCTCTCATTTCTAAACATACATATTCCATGAAGGAATAACACCATTTTGTATAAGATCATTTAGATCAACATCTTCAAATTTCAACCACATTTCAAAATCTTTCTCTTGTGATTCAAGTTCTTGGGAGAAAGCTTCTATAGTGTTGTCCACTTCTATCGTTACGACATCAAGGTAATTTAAAATGGTGAAATTTGAATTTAGGATTCATGTACCTTGACTCAACATCATGTCCATCCATTCTCCCTCAACCCTACTCCATGATGCTACTTGCTCGACTCTTTTCACAACTTGTTCATCCAATGATGAAGTCACTGGTTCGATGGATTTTGAGGACTTGATTACTTTGATGAGTATTGAGGTGAGTTAATTAACTCATGCCTTGAGTTGATCCTTTTTAGCCTTATCTTCATCATACCTAAATACAAGAGCCTCTAGAGCTAACTAAGCATCTTGGGCAGCATAGTCATGAGTTTTCTTTCTTGACTTAGTCCTACTAATGACATAGTCTAAATCCTAGGTCTTGCCAATATCTATCTTTGGAGGAGGAATAGCAACCTCGACATACTTGTTCCTTTCTTTATCCACCTTTACCATTGACAAGGTTTTATCTTTCTTGGTGGTCTAGGGCTTGACGAGAACAAGTTTACTAAAATCAAAGTCATTAGGAGACACTATTTGCTTCTTTCTTTTAGAAGCATTTGAAAATAACTAAGGTGAAAAAGTTGAATCATCATCCTCACCTGTCAACACATATTGAGAGGGATTGGTTGACTCTTAAATAGTGGTAGTTACAATAGGTGAATTCATAGTAACACCATTGGTAGGATTTTAAAGGGATGCAACATTTGAATCAGGAACACTCTCTATCATAAACTTATCAAAGTCATCTAACATAGAGGAAGATACCTCAAATAAATTGTGAGAAGCAGAGAAAACATTTTCAATGTTATCATGGTGGGTATCTAGGGTAGACTCACTAGCACTGGCAGAAGAAACATGAACAACATTGTAAGGAGAAATACAAGTGACCACAAGGGGATCTAATTCAGAAGTAGAAATAGGAACTTGCATCATGGATGAAGAAAGGGATACCGGGGGTAAGGACTTATCTGCTTGTGGTAGTCCTTCTTCATCATATTCTTCTTATTCTTGATCACCAACCTAACCATCTCCCAACTGGTCAACATCAATAGGTTCTTCATTAGGATTCTAACTTTCCAACTATTTATCTTATACTTCAAACTCCTATGTCTCATGAACATTAGAGGTTGATGGTTCTCCTTGGGTTTTTCCTTTCTTGGTCCCAACTGTGAACTTCAATTTGGGAGCCTTTGTTGGAGTGGAAGGATCTTATTTATTCTTGGCTCTGATTTCTACACTCTTTCCAACTTGACCAACGGTATCATCATCAGAGCCAAAGGAGAAGGGTTTCAATGGAATACCCTTGCTTGAAAGCCACATATTTGTATTCGAGAGAATACTTTGAAACCTGTATTTGATTGAAGTTTAATATTTTTGCAACCATTGAATCAAAGGCAAAGGAGTAGAGGAGACCTTATTTTTAGCATAGGTAAAGTCCAAGACATTAGGTAAAGTCCAAGACATTAGGTAAAGTCCAAGACATTAGCATCCTCTTCCAAATCATCTGGGATGTCAGGAAGGTCGAATTCCCAAATTTGATCAACTATCAGTCGATAATAATCTAGCTTTTTGATGTCATGCTCGGTCCGACAATCAACCCAAACATCTTCAATATGGTGAACATGAATATAATCTTTTTCAACTTACTTTGTATTCCCCTATAGTCGAAGTCTTTCCTTGCCTTGAAGAGCCTCATGGTTACTCTTCTCATCTCTTCCTCCATTGCTCTAGCTTTGAATATTGAGTTGATACAATATCTACCAATGGTCAAAGTAAACTTCAAACTTATTTTGTGAGAACTTGATTGGGCCTCATAGATTGCCACCATTTGACGAGCCAACTCCATCAAACAATTTTGTCTGATGGATACCTCGAGAGCATAAATGACTCACCATTGAAACATCCGACCCTGAGATATGTGAAATTAGGGAATTGAAGGAACATACACCCATATTCATCTACCACCTCCCAAGCATGCTCTAATACTCTTCTATTGTACTATTATTACTCAGCATACACATATGTTATCCAAAGAAAGCATCATTCACTCTTTAGAAATGATTGAGACTATTCTTCAATACCAACTAGGAGTAGTAATCGTGCACAACAACTTGCCTTTTGTCTCCTATTATGGACAGTCCTAGGAAATGTCTCATTAAAGATTCTACATACACCACGTAGGAGGTCATGTACAACTTAAGAGTGGTAGGCACCTCGGTAAGATGCTCACAAATAGCATCACTGATTTGTTTTCCCTAGAATATCTTCTCCTTATTTTGTCTGATAACATGGATATATTGATACATCCATTTATAATAGATATTAGAAATGGGAAGACCTTTTACCCTACTTGGGAGAGTTATCAATCATTTACCTCTTCAATGAAATCACTTCTAGGGAGAGTCTCTAACCATCTGGTAATTGTAGGCCTTGGGGTTTTCAATCATTTACCTCTTCAATGAAATCACTTCTAGGGAGAGTCTCTAACCATCTGGTAATTGTAGGCCTTGGGGTTTTCAACTAGTTATAATTCATATTCTTCCTACATTTGTCAAAATTTCTATTGTAGTAGGCCCGAGCTGATTGCTTTGTGATGTTTTAATATTTTTCAATGTTGGGACACTTAACGATATTATTGAATAAATCCTCATCTATCTTGATCAACTTCTTACCAGTTTCATCTTTTACACTTTTTCTTGCCGAATCAAAGTGACCCGAAACTGTTATGATGAATTCAGGGTCTTGAGTAGACATAGGGAAAGCCACAAATAAATGGATACCACTGTTGATGATGATTCCATTTTGTAATATGAAGGAGGCTTTTCCACCCTTTTTAGAAATTTAGCTAGGTCAACATGACCTACCTTTGTGTCCCTTATATGATCCATGTTTGATGAAACTGAAGAAGGCGAGAAGACTGGATGTGGGTCTTGCTTCTTGAACTTAATTTCCTTCTTGCTTGGACAAGCCTCTGTCATTTGCACAATAATAACACTATGATAGGAAAAATCATCAGTACTGGAGAAGTTCAATTGATAAACCATTTTATCCATTTTGAAATGAACAATCTTCTGAAAATTATAGATTTGGAGCTATTAGGGTTTTCAAAAATCCACATTGTATCTTGGTAGTTCGGAGGTAAATCAGGCTTATGAACCCTATCACTAACACATTTGGGGTTGTTTTCTGATGAACTATCATTGTAATTCCAATATATTATTGTCGTAGATCCGATGAAATGACGAAAAAGATTTTCGTCACTCAAATTTCTTCGGGTTATGTGACAAATAGATGTTTGTCGGAATTCCGACGCCTTCTTTTTCAGAAGTTGACACATAATATGGTGGTCTAATTTGTTGGAATTCTGACAAAGTCGCTAATCTCTCGATGAACCATGCACTAGGTTTTTTTTCAAAATTCTGACAAAAAAGGGCATTATGCTCCGATGAGAATGGTGCACCTGTAATGAAATTTTTCGTCATAGGTACAACATTCCCATCAGAGCATAGTACCCTTTTTTTTTGGAATTCCAACAAAAAATGCAAGGAATCTCCGATGGGAATGGTGCACCTGCAACGAAATGTTTCATCATAGGTACAACATTCCTGTCAAAACATAGTGTCATTTTTTGTCAGAATTTTGACAACAAATGCAAGGAAGCTTCAACGAGAGTGTGCCTACAAAAAAATATTTTGTCACAGATACACCACTCTTGTCGGGGCCTATGATGGGCATGTTCGTCGGAATTCCAACGAACATGCTATATTTAAAGGAAAAAAAATAATTACCATCAGGGAATATAAAGCATTGCAAATATGGAATATGATTACAAGCTTTCTCAAATATTTAACTACCCCTATATAACTCCTTACCTCAATGACTAACTAACTATGGTAAACTATATATTCTAACAATATACAAAATCAACAATCACATATATTCTAACACTATACAAACACAACCAAGAGGGGCTATTTGGGTAATGAAGACCTTGATAAAGCATGGATATGAGAGTGAGATGCAAAGATTACAATCATAGCAACACACTAAGATTATAAAGATCTCAAACCACAAAGTGACCTTTCATAGTCCATATGCAAAGATGTTTATATACAAGGATTGGATTAGAAAAAATTGTAGCAAGATAATGATAGAGAGTAGAAGCAGTTAACAACTCTACCCAATTAAGGATTTGGTTCAATGCCAAAAGGGCCAAATACAGTTACAATGATTTAGGGTTAAAGGGGTATAAGGTTTAGATGAATGAGAACATGATAGTATCGTAGCAACAATATGAATAAATATTTGATAGTCCCAAAGTCCGATAGACCTACAATACACAGTCAAAATAGTAACATCATTTAAACAAAAGAACAATTCATAGTTATATAGACTATCAAGAGTATCAGTCACAATAGAATGCAACCATTGTCACAAAATGTCAAAGATCAAGCTACATTGATAGTTTAAAGCCTCAACATAGAACCAAGATAAGCATTAAAGTAATTAAGAAGTGTATGAGCAACTATGGTAGTTAGGAAAGCAAAAACACAAGACAATGTATAGCATCACATAATCCAGTAATATGATAAAGGCATTAGGGATAGATTTCAACATCAATGAATAAAATGCCTTATCAAGGGACAATGATGTTCATAAGATTGAAAGTAGTCACTAGGATGAAAAGGTGACCCTTGGAGTTACCAACTGAGTTGAACATCTAGTGAACATGATGGAACCAGTTCCTAAACAAGATAGAATAAAACCTACTTGATTGAACCTAATATCACCTTTACCCAAAGTGGTAACTCAAAGCATACACCTAATGGACCAATATACATTACTACTATAACTAATAACAAACCCACATGTAGGGTGCTTATTGATCCACTACGTATTGTTAATATGTATACAAAATAATATCTTTTCACATATGCATTATATCGAGACAATTATGATAAATCCATAGTCTTGATTAAGGTGCATGATGGTTTCACTTGTCCCACCATTGGTTCCATCACCCTCAAGTTAAAGTTGAATTTAAAAGCTTAGATGTTCTGTTTATCGTTATTTCTACCTTAGACCAATTTCATGTGAAGTCAACGCATTTTTTAAGGCAGTGTCTTATGTAGTCCATTAAAATGTTGAAGTTCTCGGTTCAAGGACAAGTGTAAACTATATTTCATAGTGGATTCTAGCCCTTGTTTAGACAACTATTTGGTGTATTTGGTGACTCCTAATTGATAATATTTGATCTCAGACTTAGACAACTATTTGATGTATTTGGTACTACCCTTTTAAAAAGTTAAATGAATATTTGCCTATGTAATCAGCAATATGAATATAAACAACAAAATCTATTTTCTATAATAAGCAATATTAATATAAACAAAAAAATCTTAAACAAGGACCTTACCTTTGATGGTCTCCACTAAGTAACTTCTCATGTTGTTGTTCGTGTTGGCTCTGTTGGATCCTACAATTAAGATTCAATACATATTATTTAATAAGATTAATAGTGGAGCCTAATGAAATATTGAAAAGTGTGTTACCTTATTGAGATTCTCTTTGTTTCAAGAATAGTTTAATATTTTCTTCTTAATAGGGCTAACCACATGAAGGTGGAAGCTCATTTGGCCCTCCCCCCCCTAACATCACTCTAAATTCCCTGTTAACATATAAAATTCATTCATTCTTTCATCCAGTAATAAAATATAACATTCATTCATTATCACATAACATTCATTAACACATAACATTCATTAACACTCATTAAGACATAACATTCATCAACATTCATTAACACATATCATTCATTAACATTCATTAACACATTAAATTCATTCATTAACAAATAATACGATTACAATCATTTATTTATTTTTTATTTTTTTGAAGCTAAGTAAACACTAAGTGGAGCATCATTTTGTTCATCATTTTCCCCCTTTTTAGTTGTTGTACCCTCTTCTTGTGATCTTAATGTATGCCTAGTCATGTACTCACGACGAGGATGCCTAGGCAAAGGGGGTTTCGCTGCAATAACAAAGAAATGGGTTAAATTCATAAGATTTTTTATTATTGTTACAAGTATTTCATTAATTAAAAGAACATTACAGGGGTGCTCTTTACCTGATGGGGCCACATCATCTTCCTGATCATTTTGTCTAGCCTCATCCTCAACATGCTAAACACCCTCTAAATCCTCTGGAGTTGAAACACACACGAAAGGTTACATTAATCAATACACCAATTGCAATTAAATTTTTTTAAAGGAACAATAGTGGTCCTCTTTACCTGATGCGGGCACATCATGTTCATGATGTTGTATACCCTGATCATGCTCCACTTGTTCACCACGTTCTACATGCTCTAAAATAAAAACAAAAAAGGTTACATTATTTACTACACCAATTTCAATTAAAGCTGTTTAATTGTATTAATAATTACATTAAAAAAATTGTATAGCACATGAATACCTCTAGTATCGGGATGCACACCATAACCTTCATCATGTGCAGGTTGTGTTCCACCCTTAGTAGGCTGCATTCCAATGCCATGTGCATTGTTATCATTTCCTGCTTATTTAAAACAGATATAGTCACTTTATGTTGGAAATTAACATCGAATAGATTATTGCTCAAGTATTCAATTTTAAATAATTTTCATTTAGCTTATTTACCTATGTGATAGATGCATCAAAATCTTGTGTTTGCCCACTCAATTCTCTTAGGCGTTCAGCCACGACTCCATAGCCTTGTTGGACGACAATTTTTATGTCATCTTTTGTGGATGCTCTATTGAATTCAGAGCCCTGCATTTTCGCTTAATATCATGAATTTTTCTTCTATTGTTTGATTAAAAAAAATTGTTTGCAATTTATTATTTCGATGCAATATTTTATTTTTTGATACTTACAATTCATGCGGCAACTTTCATATAACCACCAGATCCAAGTTTGTGTTTCCCGTGCTTTTCTAGTCTCGCCTTAGTTGCCTTCGATGTGTCGGGCAGCCTATGAAAAGTTTGAAATATGTTATATTATGTAAATATAAAGAGTAATTAGTACATAATTACATTGTTAATAGTATCACATACCTTCCTTCGCCCGATGGTCTATGTCCTTTCCTCTTTTAATCTTTCTCCTTCCATCTGAAACTAGGTCCTTCCACTCCCTCTTTGGAATCATGGGGGATGCTCGTACTTTTTGTTCTTCTCTAAATGTGTCCTATATTGGTCCCTCACATACTTTAGATATGTGCCAACTTTTTGAAGGACCTTGGTTTTGTTGAATGTGTCATTTTCAAACAACACAACCAAACAGTTTATGAGTTCATCTTTTTATTGTTGATTTTGGGAATTCCACCGTGTACGTATGGTGGGCTCGAAGATCTCCAATGTAATATGTTGGCATTCTACACTTTAATTAGAAATGATGGTGTTGTCATTGATGGCAACCTACTAGCAACCTTCTAGAAACCACCCAACATTCATCTGGTAAAGACACCGACAGACACCGACACCGGCAGACACTTCACCAACAACGACAATAATGCTACCGACACTCCAGCCGACAGGAATAAACTTTTGTTTATTGTATTTAATTGTAATTATCTTTTGTAAAGACGACATGGCATATTATAATAGACTCATATATGTATGAGATCTTGTAAATCATTTTGATATAGAAGATGGAATAGGAATGAGCGAATAATAAGGAAGTTATATGTGAATGCATAAGGAAGATTTTGTATAAGGTTTATGGTTATACTATGAGCTTAAACTGGTACTGAACCTAGAATAGTTGATGCTGATTTGAAGCAGTACATTGTATTGGATTCTCATAATCCATTTTGTAAGTCAGTGAGACTTCTATTTTGTAGATTGAGTAGTGAGCTCTAGGCATTTGACTTTCATGCATGTGCAGGCCCCTCATTGTAAGTAATATTTATTCATTGGCCAGTGAGTGAATAGTGTGGGTCACAAATCCCACTGAGGTTTTTCCCACACCATGTTTCCTCGTTAAACGTCTTGTGTTATGGTGTGGTTTCTATGCTATCTTTATTGTTCCTGTTTACTGCATTAATTTTATTTACCGGTACATTGTTTTGAAACACAAAATACTTAATAAGGTTAAATATTATGTACACTGGTTAGATACTGATTCACCCCCCCTCTCAATATCTTTGGGACTATCATTAATCCTAACATAATATCATTTAGATGTTTATAAAAAAGATCATTGTCTGCAAAAAAATCATGGGATCATTAGTCCAAAACGAGCGATCAATAAGTAAATTACAATTGGACTATATATAATAATTATTTTGAAGTACTTGGAACCTTCTCTATCTTTATGGGAATGAGATCATCAGTCACCACAAATGTGACCGACAACATTCCCATACTAGTAATACGGGAAGATCCAAGAAATATTGCTAAAATATCACCACTAGTGGCCTTTGCATCCCCAGGTGCATGTCCTGTTGCACAGGTCAGTGTAGTACTTGATGACTGTATGTTGCATGTTGTCGACATTGCAGTTGGAAATATAGGTGCCGATGATGAGGTCAGATGAGGTGATGAATGCACAAGAACATGGACAACACCTAAAGATTAATACATTAAATATAAGAGCAATAACACATTAACAGAATGACAGGAACATGTAAAAATATGAGCTAGTATATGCATAGAACATGGCCATCACCTGAACTACCTGGAGTACCTTGATCATGGCCACCAGCTTCATAAAGACACAAAAATTCATGTAAAAACAACACATACATATTTTAGTTCATGACATAAAAGAGAATAAAATATAAACCATGAGTGAACTTATGTCATAATTAAAGATTTCATGTTTGCTTACTTGCAAGTTTTGTGCTCTCTCTGTCAATTGTTTCACCCTCTCTTGTATCTCATAAGTTTGAGGGACTATGAATAACAATTTAAGAAATTCTTTATTAATTTTTTTTGCATCTTTCTTATCATTTCAGTATGGTTTGTGGAATATGTGGTGTCATCATCGCATAATAGTGAGTCCACCTCTATATCGATGTTCTCAGCTACTATAGGTGCCTTTCCTCGAACATCCATTTGTGAGAAGAATATAAGTAATATTATCAAAATTAATCCAAAACCCTAAAGAAAAGAACATAATAATATAACATTTTTCTTGTATCTAATTTGTACAATTACAATGAGGTTTACCTACTCGGTAGAAGTGCCCAGAGCTACATCCCGGTTTGTTCTATGTGTCAGATCAATGTCGCGTTATGACAAAAATTAAATATAAAAAAGCATTACTGAAATGAAACCAATAGACTTACCAAAAAAAAATTAATAATAAAATGGTATATTAGAGTCATTAATTGGAGGTTGGTTTAAATGGTATATATAAGTAAACACCACCCCCACGATAGTAACTTTGTTTGTATCTATGCGATTCAAATTGTAATTGATTAGCAACTCTTCCCCTGCACTTATTGATTTTATCGCACATACGAATACATGGTTTCCCTTGCGCACCTCAAATATGTAATTGGGTTGCCTATAAGTTGACCTAGGTCATGTACTATTTATAAAACCTGCAATATTCCTTGTTGCTTTTGGCCTTCTATCAATGTACATAGCCACTCTTTTACTTTGATCACTGTCTTTTAGCTGTATATAATTTTCTGATAGTGCATACTTCATGTATATCAAACCAGCAACATCCAATTTTTGTAATTGTAACAGGGTCCGACATACTCCATCAATTCAACAACTTTGTTGTAATAGACCTTTATGTTGTTCATGGAAAATAGGCCCAAACCATGTAATGATGATGGTGCTATGCAATATATCCTCTCGTTAACACAAAAATTAGTGGTTAAAGGGAGAAATTGTTGGCATTATGGATGAATTGATTTGTGTTGTATTGATGTTTTGTCATTGATGTCAACACTAGCTATTATGGATGGTTACCGGCAGACAGGTTACCGGTAGAAGATCTAGTGTTACCGGTAGAAGAGATTGTCTGTTGACACTTTCGACATGTTTGGATCAATGAAGCATATTGGATTTCATGTGTTATATGCTCCATGAGCACGTTTTGGTCAGTTGGTATTGGCTTGGAAATTAGATGTTATCATACACTCTGGTAAACCCTTACCGACACTGGTTTAAGGCTTTATCGACAAATCTTTCATTGAGGAATTGTGACAAGATGCACAATTGGTGTTGGTGAAGCTTCTTTGAGGATTTTAGGATGCTGAAGATGTTCTTTGGTCATGCTTCAAATGCTTGAAGACTTTGCTTTGGCATGGTGGACCAAATTGGTCCGGTACCTATGTACGTTATGGACCGGTATCATGCTAGCATATACTCTACACATTATCTGGATGATTCAAGATGTTTTATGGATTTGTTATTATTGTTTTGGTCTTAAGCCAACATGGCATATCATTGCAAATGTAATTATGTAATGATATTATTGTAATATCTTTATGTGGTCGACCTAATTGGTTTAGGCCTTAGGGTTTGTATAAATAAGAGGTAGAAACTCTTTGTAAAGTATCATGGTTATTGGAAAGGTCGTGGTCAAGGAATATAATGTGTGAATATTGTAATATCATTTAGGAAGAGGAGTTGGTCGATCATTGGTGATCAAATTGGATTCAGAAGAGGATTTAGTCCTCTGACACTGAGCTTAACCGAGACTGTAATCAGGCATAGTAGATACTATTTCCAACAATTCACTCTATTGGAATGTTGTCCATTTATCTTGAGAAGGTTGTAGCCTCTTTGTAGTTAGTGAGACTCTTTTTTAATGAGCAGTACTCTCTACGTAGTGTACCTTCCTGCAAGTGCAGGCCCCTCTTGTAACACATACTTTCTGCAGAAGTATATCAACTGTGGGTAGGTTTCCCATCATGATTTTTCCCTTTTCGGGTTTTCCACGTACAAATCATGGTGTTATGTGGTATGTTTTCATTGCATTGATTATCTGGTTAATTGTTAAGTTGTATTGTTTACCGGTATCTATTCCTACCGACATCTGTCTGTGCTTTATTGGTACTTGATTTGCTTAAAGGTCATATTGTGGATTAAAAGTTATAATCTGTTAACAACTTATTCACCCCCCCCCCCCCCCCTCTCAGTTGTTCACCAGTTATCCTAATAATTGGTATTAGAGCTTTGGTCCTTTTTTGCATAAGCTTAACCACTTGAGGTAGATCCTATGGCAAGTAACACAACTAATCCACCGATAACTATTTTCAGAAGAGAAATCCCTAAACTTGATGTAACAAATTATGGGATATGGAAAATTCAAATGGAGACTCATCTTAGATGTCTTGGAAAGGATATTTGGGAGATCACTAAGAAAGGATGCACACCTTATGATCTGACATCTGGCAATCCTGCTCCTGCAGACCTAGATAAGAATATTGAAAATGATTGCAAAGCTAGAGAAGCCCTCTTGTGTGCACTTACTGATCAACAAATTATGGGATTGACTAACAAATAATCGGCTAAGGTTATATGGGACAAATTGCAAACTCTGAATGAAGGTGACCCTACTATCAAAATTGCTAAACTTGATGGTTACTGGGTAAGATATGAAAACTTGAAAATGGAAGATAATGAAAGAATTGCTTTGTTTATGGAAAGAGTAAATGAGATTGTTATGGGAATTCAATGTTGTGGAGGATTTCTAAGTGAAGATGAAATAGTTTCCAAAGTCTTGAGAGCCCTTCCACTGACTCACAAGATGAAGGAAACTACTATAAATGAGTTAAGAACAATGGCAAACACTTCAGTCAACATAGATATTCTGATTGGGAAATTATCTACTTTTGAGCTTGAAGAATTTGGATCTTCTGGAGTTGTAAAGTCTGAACCTTCTTTTCATGCATCATCATCAACATCTACCGGCAAGAGTGATTGGAGAGCTCTATATTCAAAAGAACTGGAAGACATGAGGAAAGAATATGAAGAGCTTGAGAAACTTGAAGCCTTATTTTCTAGAAGAGTACCTAAAGGACCAACTAGAAGTAAGTATGAAGGAAAAGCACCTTTTAAATGCTTTGTATGTAATAAGATTGGTCATTTTCATCTAGATGCCCTAAAAGGAATGCAAGGTTTGAGGAAAGAGTTAAGAAAACTTTTAAGCCTAACTTGAATAGATATAGATTCAATAAAAGTAAATAATGCTACATAATAGATGAGGAAGGAGTAACATATGACTCTGGAGATGAACTGACAGAAGACTCTCCTAGTGGATCTGGAAATGGTAAGGAATGGGTGTTCTATGCTTTGAAGGAAGATGAACCAGAATCGGCTATCATAAATGAAGAAAAGCCCCTGGCAGCAAAAGTTGAAGATAAGGATGAATGGGTAATTGATAGTGCATGCTCACATCATATGACTGGAGATAAAGAGAAATTTTTGTCCCTGCAAGAATACAATGGCGGTCAAGTTAGATTTGGAGATGACAAGGCATGTATGATCAAAGGTAGAGGTATTGTTTCTTTGGATGGCAAGCATAATATTGATAATGTCTATTATGTAGAAGGTTTAAAGCATAATCTTTTGAGTGTTGGACAATTAGTTGATAAGGGTTTTCAACTTCAGTTTAAAGATAGAAAATTCAAAATCATTAACAAGATTGGTTTGGAAATTGCAACCAGTATTCAAACATGAAGTAATATCTTTCACTTGAACACTGGTAACAAGACATGTTTGATTGCTCATATTGATGAGAGTTGGCTATGGCATAAGAGGTTGTGTCATGTTAATTTTGATTGTATTGTTAAGATCAGTTCAACTAAGGCTGTTAGAGATATACCTAAGATTATGAAGCCTCATAATCCGGTATGTAAGGAATGTCAATTGGGTAAGCAAGTCAGAAGTTCTTTTAAGAGCATACATGATAAATCTAATGATGTACTTGATTTGATTCACACTAACTTATGTGGTCCAGCAAGGACTAGAAGCTTTCAAGGTGATAGGTATTTCATGTTGATTATTGATGACTATTCTAGAATGATGTGGGTGACTTTTGTAAAGGAGAAGTCTGAAGCTTTTGAGAAATTCAAGATCTTTAAAGCAAAGGTTGAAACAAAAACTAAATTGAAAATTAAATGTCTAAGATCAGATCATGGGGGTGAATTCACTTCTCATGACTTTAACAGTTATTGTGAGACAAATAGAATCAGGAGACAACTATCTACACCTAGGACTCCTCAGCAAAATGGAGTAGTTGAAAGAAAGAATAGAACCATTTTGGATGTAGCTAGATCTATGATGATGGAAGCCAAATTGCCTCAAATCTACTGGAGAGAAGCAGTGAGTACAACAGTCTACACATTCAACAGAGTTCACATCGAAGGTGAAACCAGTAAGACCCCTTATGAACTATAGTTTGGACATACACCTACTGTTAAGTATTTCAAAAAAATTGGAAGTAAATGTTGTATCAAAAAAGATGATTCAATTGGAAAGTTTGATCCTAGATGTGATGAAGGGATATTTCTTGGTTATTCAATTCAGAGCAAAGCATATAGATGTTATAACAAAAGATTGCAGAAAATTGTGGAGAGTGCTAATGTGAAAGTGGATGAACAGTACATAAATCTTTCTATATCATATGACAGGGAACCGGTAGTGGAAATGATCATAACTGAACTGGTAATGCCTCAATCGGTATAGGAAGCTGAGATAGTTACACCGACACAATTAGAAAATTCAACTAACTGATGATTAGAGTAGTGAACCTGAAGTTCAAAAGACACCAAGGTATGTAAGATTAAATCATTCTAAAGATCAAATTATTGGAGATAGAAATAGGGGAGTTATGACAAGAAGAAAACTTGCAAATGAAGAGGTATGTCTTATTTCTCAAATTGAACCGGCAACTTTTATTGAAGCTTGTAAGGATAAACATTGGTTAAAGGCAATGGAAGATGAATTAGATCAGATAGAGAAGAATGAAACTTGGTCTTTAGTTCCCTGACCTAAAAGTAAGAATGTTATTGGAACTAAATGGGTTTTTAGAAATAAACTGAATAAGGATGGTCAAGTTATAAGAAACAAGGCTAGATTGGTTTGTAAAGGATATTCTCAAATGGAAGGAATTGATTGTGGTGAGATATTTGCACCTGTATCTAGAATTGAAGCTGTTAGACTATTTCTTGCCTATGCAGCTTATAAGAACTATAAGGTTTATTAAATGGATGTCAAATGTGCATTTTTGAATGGTAAGCTTGAGGAAGAATTTTACATTGAGCAACTTGATGGATTTTCATTGACATATGATAAAGACATGGTTTGCAGATTGAAGAAAGCTTTATATGGTTTGAAACAAGCTCCTAGAGCTTGGTATGCAAAGTTGGATAAATATCTTTTGAAGCTTGGTTTTACTAAAGACAACACTGATAGTAATTTATATTATAAGATCATTGATAATGATATTCTAATTATTGAAGTTTTTGTTGATGATATCATTTTTGGAGAAGATAAATTGTGCATGGAATTTGCTAACAACATGAAGAATGAATTTGAAATGTCCATGATTGGTGAGATGAAATTTTTCTTAGGTTTGCAGATTACACAAACTGACAAAGACATTTTTATCTGTCAAACTAAGTATCTGAGGGAATTGTTGAAAAAGTTTGGTATGGAGAATTCTAAACTGATAAGTACTCCTATGGCTACAAGTGATAAATTATCTATCAAGGATACTTCTACACCGGTAAATCCGACAAGGTATAAATCTATGATTGGTGGTCTATTATATCTAACTCAGACTAGACCTGCTATTATGAATGTAGTAAGTATTGTTTCAAGATATCAAAGTAATCCTAAAGAAAATCATGAATGTGCAGTAAAGAGGATATTTCAGTATTTGCAAGGAACAACAGAATATGGTTTATGGTATTCTAGAAATGATGATTTCACTTTATGTGCATATACTGACTTAGATTGGGTAGGTGATATTAATGACATGAAGAGCACTTCTGGTGGAGCTTTCTTTCTTGGAAAGAAACTGGTTTCACGGATAAGAAAAAAATAGTCATGCATTTCTTTGTCTACTGCAGAAGCTGAGTATGTTGTAGCAACAACTAATTGCACTCAATTTTTATGGATGAATGTTGAAGGATATCCAAGTAAATTGTAGTAAGCCAATAGTTATCTACTGTGATAACTTTGTAGCTATTGACATGTCTAAGAATCCGGTATTTCACTCTGAGACTAAGCATATTTCAATAAAGTATAACTTTTTGAAGGACAAGGTAGAAGCAAAGGAAGTCAAATTGGTTTATGTGAACACTAAAGAATAGATTGCAGACATATTCACTAAACCGCTATCTAAGGAATCATTTGAGTATTTGAGAGACAGGTTAGGGGTTTCTGCCCCTCCAGTAGAGACTTGATTGATGAAGTTTGTCATCAGTCCGACATGTATTATCAGAGACATTATTCATTCTGGCACTGATGAGTGGTGATACTACTCAGGGGGAGTAGTCAGCTTTGAGATTCAAAGGTTTATATCATTGCTTTGATATTTTTGTCATATTTCTGGCATTAATGTCAAAGGGGGACTGATAGTAATGTGAAAAATCATTCCGAACCTTACAGAGATATCATTCACAGGGGGAGAGCTATTGATTGTTGGTTGTCTTCCACAGGGGGAGACTTATTTGGGATCTCTTGGTACTTAGATGTTTTTCACATCTAGTGTTGCCATCAATGCCAAAGGGGGAGATTTTTGGCATTATGGATGGATTGATTATGTGTTGCATTGATGTTTTGTCATTGATGTCAACACTAGCTGTTATGGATGGTTACCAACAGACAGGTTACCCAGTAGAAGATCTAGTGTTACCGACAAAAGAGATTGTATGTTGACACTTTCGACATGTTTGGATCCATGAAGCATATTGGATTTCATGTGTTATATGCTCCATGAGCATGTTTTGGTTAGTTGGTATTGGCTTGAAAATTGGATGTTATCATACACTCTGGTAAACCCTTATCGACATTGGTTTAAGGCTTTATCGATAGAGCTTTCATTGAGGAATTGTGACAGGATGCACAATTGGTGTTGGTGCAACTTCTTTGAGGATTTCAGGATGCTGAAGATGTTCTTTGATCATGCTTAAAATTCTTGAAGAGTTTTCTTTGGTGTGGTGGACCCAGAATTGGTCCGGTACCTATCTAGGTTATGGATCAGTATCATGCTAGCGTGTACTCTACACGTTACCTAGATGATTCGAGATGTTTTATGGATTTGTAATCAGGCATAGTAGATACTATTTCCAATAGTTCACTCTATTGGATTGTTGTCCATTTATCTTGAGAAGGTTGTAGCCTCTCTATAGTCAGTGAGACTCTTTTGTAATGAGCAGTACGCTCTAGGCAGTGTGCCTTTTTGCAAGTGCAGGCCCCTCTTGTAACACATACTTTCTGTAGAAGTCTCATGGAGGGATAAAGTCAAAAAATCCTTCTTTGAGAAGATCTAAAAGAGGATAATCCAGTGTTTAAAAAGAATTCTGAAGCAAAGTTGCACTATCCTAGGATGAGAAGATCAAAACAAAATCATCCATGTAAGGTGAATCTTGATAGAAAAGAAGTGGATTGATTTTCCTTGTGAAAAAGATGGAATTCAACGGTGTCCTGGGTCTGACATGCATGATTTCCCTAGTTCACAGCTGGCATGGTGAATACATAGAAGCAAGCATTTAGGAAGATTGTTTTTACATGAACAAACATCGCCAAGTTAAGTGATTTTGATTATAAATACAATAACGTGGTAGTTCAGTTGGTAGAAGAGAAAAGAAGCCTCTTTTCTTTCTGAAGAGTGGTTTTTCATCACTGAAGAAGATGATGTTTGAGAAGTATCATGCATGGAGTTGTTGTGTGCTTGTTGATACCAGATGGATCTTCTTTCTCTTGTGTGAGTTTTCTTATTGTCAGAGGGATTGTGAAAGTTCAAAGGATTGTCAGAGGGGGCGTGAAAGCCATTTCTTATTAGAAAAAGCCAATCATGATACATCCTCTGCTTCTACTCTGCCACTAGCTGGCTGGCAAGAGGTTTGAGGAAGGAGCCCACAAGGGAATGAAGGAAGGATTCATTTGAGTGGGGAGCGAGAACCAATCATCTCTACGATGACATGTAAGCTGCGACCCCTCCCCAACATATTATGTTTCCCTATAAGCTTCTCCTTCCATTTTCTCTGATCCTGGGCATAAAGATTGGAAATCTTCCTCTAGTTTGGGGGCAATTTTACTTCTTACCAGGATCTAGTTTCCCTTCTAGGAAGGGAAATACTCTATAGGATAGAACGAAGCATCTCATAGTCCAATTGAAGACATCAGGATGATAATGGCATGGCTCAAGCACTTTTGTTTCTACCAATGTTTAGTTACAAATTGTGATTTTGTTTTATCACAGGTGCTAGCATATGGGTAGTTTTAAGGAATATTTTATAACAAAATTGTGCATGGCTTTCTTGGCTTGTTCATTATAGATGACATGTGTCTCTTTGCCTCAAGCTTGTTGCTCCCTCATTTTCTATAAAAGGGAAATCAAGGCCATTAGAAAGGGTTCCAAAATCTCTGAATATGGTCTCTTGTGTAGATCCGGTCTGCAGGATTAGGTTCCAATTTTGAGAAGTCATGAGTGAATAGCAGAGAATTGTAATGCCATTTTGTAGAGAAAAATAGAAGATAGTCATCAATTTCAAATTTTGAATGTGTTCTTCTATAAATAGAATCTATTCGATTATTTGATATAAGATAGCTTTTGAAGTTAATATAGATATAATTTCAAAATCCTTACTCTCCTGTGTATAATTTTATCTTCTTTTGAGTTAATGGAATCAAGGGTTTCATTTGCTTGTTTAATTGTTATGATGTATGTTATTTTCCATTCTATGGTTCAATCCAAGGGGTTAATTAAAATGCTTGAATGAGATTATAGAGGGTTAATTAGTTCGAGTAAGAAATTCAAATAAAATGATACTGTAAGGCGGTATTGTTTAAGATTTAATTAACTATTAGATAAATTTATATCAGGTTTCAGTGATATTTTAGAAACTCGGAGCCCAATGGAGTAAGGAACTGGTATATGCTAGCAGATGTCATTAGGTTATCAATTTCTTGTCTGTTTCACTTATGGTTTGTCATAAATCATTAAAATCAAGACATATTTCCAAGTTTTTATGTATGTTTGAGGTGTCGTACTATCTCATGCTCCAGATAAGGTTGAGGATCACTAAAGAATTCACCATTCTATAGCATTCTCCCTATTGTTGAGCCCATATCTGAGATTATCTTCTTTGTTTTAGCATAATTCATGAGTGTAGCACATAGATCACAAATTTGCCAAGAGATCACCTCCCAGGTCTTGCAGAGCTCAAAGTGTAGAAGGATTAGCAAAATCCTTGTTAGTTGGTCCAAGTTCTTGAGGATTTTAATAGTTGGAGTTGGCTTCTCCATGAGTATTTGAAGAATCAACTTGGTTTATGCCTCTCTTAGTGTAAACCCGTTTGGGAACCAACAGGTCCATTGCATCGATTGATATGAATGACTCATGCTTTTCCCCCAAATTCATCATTGAGGGTAATGTTGATGAAGAAGTCGGCCCTAAAGTTGATGTTGAGATTTAAATTTGAATAAGGCCAACTGGGGCCTCAGGTGTTGATAATTGTAATAGAGTTGCTGCTAATGTGGAGGTTTCAAAAACTGAGAAAGTTTGTTTTCCTGGTAATTTTGGAGTTTCAAAAACTCAGAAAAATAGTATTCCTTGTCACTTAAAGCATATAGGAGGGTCGAGAAAGTGAAATGAGCTATACCATGTGGATGTCAAGGTGGTTTAGGTGAGAAAAAAAATCAAAGTTTTGACAAAGTATAGTTGCTAAAACCTGGATTATTATTAAACCACTCCAAGATGGGTGGAAAGAGAAAGCAAGCAAATAATAAATGGTTTCTATAGGGTGTATTGACTTATACTTGTCGATCCATGAGAGGAATTGTTTCCTTGCCTTTATGTAGATTGTACATGATCCTTGTCAAAGGGGTTCAGGTTCTTGCATATGTAATTCATTTATCTTATGTTAGCTTACATCTTATATGAAGGTCAATCAAATGGTTCACTACCTTGCATAGACAAGGCAACAAACTGTTTGAAAAAATGTCTCAAAGAAATGTGTTTTCATGGTGATGGAATGCCATGGCAATCCATAGTAATTTGACTATCATGGCATTCCATCACCATCATTACATTCAATCACCATGAGACTGCATTTCTTGAAGGCATTTTTTCTAACAGTTTACTGCCTTGTCTATGTTACCACATTTTTCATACATTGCTTATATTGGTCAAATAGTGCAAAACATATATTCAACATAGCTAGGCAATTTTGATTAAGATCACAAATTCTCTAATTATATATAATCCCATAGGTCAATTTTAATTTTTACATATAATTACATACATAAATGTATAATATCTCATACCTTGGTAATGTTTACTTATAATTTCAGATAAAAATGGCTAATATCCCATAAGTCAATTTTAATTTTTACATATAATTATAATATCCCATATAATATCCCATTTAATTATAATTACCCATATAATATCCCATTTAATATCCCCATTTAATTATGTAATTGAAATATCCCATTTACATATAATTATAGTATACCATAGGTCAATTTCAATTTCAAATTACTCTACAAAGAAAAAGACTTCGAAAAACTTCATTCATGCAAGGCAAAGCAGAAGACCATTGGTGCGCATAGGGGAGGAGATTTGTAGGGTTAGAGATGGTGGTGAATGAAGACTTCATTCCCATACAGAGGAGAAGGAAATCAATTTATAGGTGAGCAATCACTTAACTTCATCTTATGTACATTTTATAATATATATGGGATATTATATGGGATATTTCAATTTCATAGACATATGTAAATGGGATATTATAATTATAAATAAATGATATATTATATAATAAAATCTAAAAGTTTTATTTTACAAATTTGTTGTGTTTGATCCATAAGAGATTTGGTAGAGCCGATTCACTTAGTCTAGCAAGCAACTAATCGAGTCTATATTGGCTTTGTTTGTTTCAACACCTGACCCTTGCTTTGTAGCAATCTTATAGGCCCGTATATACCTTTGCCTAGCATCATCTATAGCTACTATATTTCTAGAGGACTCAGACAATGTGTAGAGAAGGGTTTGAACTCTATACTGATAGAAGGTGATGCATAGATACTTATCAATGCTATTAAGAATGGTGCCACACTTGATTGGAAAATACAAAGGATTTTGAGGGACATTATGGATGCTCTAAATAAAGTTCGCGACTACAAGGTCAGACATGTTTTCAGGGAAGTGAACGTGGCTGTAGATTATATGGCAAGCATGGGAATAAATTTAAGGAAAAAGGATGACCAGGTTTTCGAGGCAATCCAAAGTGAGGATTTGGAACAAATTCTAGTGGATGAGTATGAAGCATCATGGAGGAAGAAAAAAGAAGGCATTGGATAGGTACAACTAAGGGAGGGTACTGATCTGGATACGAAACTAAAAATTTGGATTCAAAGTGACAGAGGTGATCATGATAGACGAAAATAAGGCTTCGATTACTGTGAATGAAGGGACATTGGGAGAAGGTGGCAAGAGATTAGGACACTTCAAATCCAAAGATGGATTTGGTTTTCATGGGATATCATATTTCTTTCTCTTTTAGATAGAGCCTGATGTTCGATAAGGACAAGAAATCATAAGGCTGAGGTTAAATAGGAAGCCAGATCAAGAAATGAATGTAGGAGGAGAACTGAGGGAAAATGGTCCATCACTTTGGGTTGAGTTGCCTATGTGTGGAGGAGACATTTCAGTAGAAATGCAGGAGACTTTTTGACTGTGATGAGCTCACTTGGGATGCGTTGTGGCATTTGGCTAGGGCTATTTTGGGCGGGGACAGGTACTGGTGTGATGGTTTCATCTATGAGGCAATTTTGTGCCCAATGGTTGACATCCTTGATTCCAAGGAAGCATGCATATAGATGATCCCAACATTCAAAGAACATCCTTCAAAGCCTTCATAAAGCATACAAACCCTTGCAATACCAATAAAAAGTCCCTAAAAAACACTATAAGATCATTGAAAAGGGAAACAAATAATTATGATTATGTTTGAAATGCACATAAGATTAAGCTAAGTGATTGCTCACCTATAAACTAATTTCCTCTACCTGTGAATCTCCTCTCCTGCACACGAATGAACTCTTAATTCACCACCGTCTGCGAATCTGATCCTCTCCTGCTTTGCCTTGTGAGAATGAAGTTTTTTGAAATCTTTTGCTTTGCCTCATGGGAATGAAGTTTTTTGAAGTCTTTTTCTTTGGAGAGTAATTTGAAATTCAAATTGACCTATGGGATATTATAATTATATGTAAATGTGATATTTTATTTACATAATTAAATGGGATGTTAAATGGGATATTATATGAGATATTATAATTATATGTAAAAATTTAAATTGATCACCTAAGTTTTGACCCCAAGTGACTTGGTCATGCGAGATAATATTTATAAAGAAAGCGCCCCTTGTCCCTTATCCCGTTGGGTGTTTCAATGTGATTTTCAACCTCGCGGGATAAGGAAATGATATTTTCCAAAGAGTGTATCTTATCCCGAGACACATTTTCATCAATGATCTAGCACCGTGGGCTAAGAAGAAGGAAAGAATTACAAAGGAAGCCTTATCCCACAACAACTGCAAGGTGAGCAAAGAAGCAACGTGGGATAAGGAGCAACTAAAAGAAACAAGCAGTAGAGGCCTATCCCACAATGATCCATGAGCACTATTAGAGGACCACGGGATAAGCATTATCTAAGGCACAAAGGGGAAATCTTATCCCGTTAGGTCTCCAAGCTACCATAATAGCATTATAGGGAAATGCGAGACAAGTCAACAAAGAAGGATGTTATGATTTTCTTATCCCACGCTTTCCAGCGGGGATACAAAAAGAGCCATGGGGTAAGAAAATAACTAAGAAAAGGGTAAAAGGGCTTATCCTATAGGGAGCAGAGATCCACAACAAAGGTGAATGAAAGATCAATGGGTAAGACTCAAATGTGCACTGCGGGAAAAGAGTGTTAAAGGAAAGAAGAGGAAGTCTTATCCTGCGATGTGTTCCTCTTGTTTAGAGATGGCCGCGGGATAAGAGTTAAAAGATGGAAATAAGGGAAATATTATCCCACACATTCCCATGGGGATAAAAGGAGTACTACGGGATAAGACAAAGCTAGTTCAAAGGCTTATCCCGCAGACCGTAGGAACATAAAGGAAAAGGGCTTGCAGGCAAAAGGCTAGGAGCAACTCGGGATAAGGCTTCCAAGGTAAAACACATAAAGGCTTATCTTGCAAGGATAGAAGAAGGGGTAAATGACATCGTAGGATTAATAAAATAAAGGAAATCTACAATAGAGGATTATCCCATGGAGATAACTGAGATGACCGAAGGAGCTTCAGAGAATATGAATTTCTAAACTGACAAAGGGGACTTAAGTATTGCTAAAAAACCCCAGGTCTTAAGTCCTTTATTTCCTAGGAAGGCCCCACACATGACCACTTAACCCATGAAGTTTTCCATGTGTTCTAAATGATCACTTAAGTGCTGACCCCAAGTAACTCAGTCACGAGGGATAAGATTTCAAAAGGAAGCGCCCCCTATTCCTTATCTCGCAAGTTTTTTCAATGTGAATTTCAACCCCTTGGGATAAAGAAGAAAGAAAGAATTACAAAGGAGTCCTTATCCTGTGACAACTATAAAGAGAGCAAGGAGCAACACGAGATAAGGAACGGTCAAAGAAAACAAGCAGTAAAAGATTATCCCACAATGAACCAGGAACATTGTGAAATGACCGCAGGATAAGGGTTGACTTAAATATAAAGGGAGTCTTATCCCACAGGATTTCCATGCCACTAGAATAACATTACAGGGAAACATGGGATAAGTTAACAATGAAGGATGCAATGCTTTTCTTATCCCATGCATCCCTATGGGGATAAGAAAAGAGTCCTGGGATAACAAAATACTTAAGCAAAAGGTAAAAGGGCTTATTTTGTGCGTCCCCATGAGGATAAGAAAGATGCTCTAGGATAAGAAAAGGCTAGTTCAAAAGATTATCCCACGGATGATAAAAACACAAAGAAAGGGGCTTGCAGGTGAAAGGTGAAAGGAAGGGTTAAGATCAACGCAGGATAAGATCTCCAAAGAAAGAAAATAGAAGCTTATCTCGTGAAGATAGAAGGAATGGCTAGTGACACCATAAGATAAGTAAAACAAAGGAAATTAATTACAACAGAAGCTTATCTCACAGAGAAAGTTAAGATGACCGAGGAGGCTTCATGGAGTATGAAATTATAATTTGACATGAGGAACTTTAAGAAAACGCCACGTCATTATTTAGCAAAGGCCAACGAGCAATCCTAATTGTCAACTGCTAGATCGACAGATGAAATTCAAAATTGGCGCCAATGATTACCTCTATCCAACACAAATGAATTAATGGTGTCACAATAAATTAAAAATCCAGTGGAATTATTTCTTACCTTGCATCTAGAGAGATTTCAGAGTATCATAGAGCAAGAAAAAAGGCGAATTTCAACATTCTAGTGTGCTTCCCAACATTTTCAATTGAAGAGCAAACCAGTAAGTGCTTTTTTCCCACTTGTGTACATTATCAGACTGTTACAGTAATATCTTGAGTTTCTTGCATGTGTGCCCTAACAATCAGTAGATTTTACTCTTGCATTTTCTTTCCAAGTTTTTAACCAGTCCAAATTGTTAAGATGGCATCCCCTGCTGAGCAATCTGCTACCCTTGCTGCCAAGAAAACTCATGTAACTAAGGCAAGCTCCTCAATTCCCATCACTGAGGCTACACCTCTAGATATGGTTCCCCTCATGCAAGAAATTGTAGGTGCCCCTTCTGTGCAACCAAGCACTAGAACCGCCCCGCAAGTATTAGAGAAGGCTGAAGCTAGCTCCCCTTCAAAAGAGAAGGCAACAAAGAGAAAAAAAAAAAACTATCTGAAAGACCGCCACTATCATTTTTGATAGTGAATCTTCATGTGAGCCCTCTCCCGCTCCTAGAACAAGGAAGCCCATTCCAAAGAAGAGGAAGAGCACCAAGAAGGCTTCAACCAAAGCCACCTCTGCTGAAACCCCATCCCCTACACATAATGCTCCTACTCCAGTTAATCCATCTACTGAGGAAGCCCCAATTCCTCAAAAGCCAATCCCACAAGGAGAAAACCCTTAGGAGCCAACCAAAGAGGCTTCTAAAACAAAAGAAAAGACCCCCAAGCCTGCAAAGCACTCTAGGAAGTTGTCCAAAAGGGAGTCATAAGCTCAAGTGGAGCAGCCACAAATGTAACCTACTGCTCCTCTTGCTCCTACCATGACCCCTAAAGAGTTGCAACAAGAGGTTGAACAAAAATTGGAAGAAATCTCATGGAGGGAAACCAAACAAACTAGGAGCCTATCCCAAGACCTTCTGGAATTATTTGAGGGATCCACAATGTAGGATCATCTGAGGACTATCTTCAATGATGAAGAGGCAAGGTGTAGGGATGCCTTCACCAAGGAAAGGGGTTGGGACATTTTTCATTCATTCTATGGCAACAAAGACAAGGACATCCCAGTGTGCAACCCCATAGACACTGAACCTTGGCAAATTGGTGGTGCCCAATGATTTTTGTAGAGCCTATGCTCATAAGGGAGCTAGCAAAGGCATATGATGTTCCAATCCAGATGGTTAGGACTACTGAAGGATATGCATTACTAGACATCTCTTCTGGGGCTATCATTCAATGTTTTGATTTATATAAGTCTGCCCTCACAATTATAAACATGGATAATTTGAAGAGGGACTATGAGAACAAAAGGATAGGTACATGAGGGATCTTGTTCCTCATTTCATGAGGAAACTTTACAATCATTCATAGAATTATGTCTTGCCATCTGAAAGGGAGCCCTTCAAGCTTGACTATTTTGAGCCCTATTTTGTTAAAACCTATTATGCACTAGGGTAGGTCCTTGGAGTTGATTGCGGGCTCACCATATTTCCCATTGATTTTATGATGATGGCCATCAACATTCAACACCCCTTGTATGATTTTACAAGTGCTATTCATGAGAAGATTCATGAGGGATTGGTGAGAGCTGAAAATAAGGATGAAAAATTGGTATTCTTGCACTATTCTTTGGTGTGCCACTTAATTCTTTATCAAAACAAAGCATATTGGGGCCCAGAGTTGAGAATAAAGACAAATGATCCCTACACAGGTCTCCCTTGGTTGATGCAATGATGGACCCAGGTTTGGGACAAGGGTTCTAAGTTTGGTGATTATTGTGTATTCTTTGACCATTTTGTGATGAAATTTTTGACAAGACTTGTGGTAGTAGTGTCGAGGCTGCCTAAAGAGATAATCAAAATATTGAGAATAAGGAGTTGCAAGGCTGATGGACATGTCTACCTCGAGGGTGCATTCACCCACAATTTTGGGGATTTCTTATTTTATGACAATTCTACAATAATAAGAATTTATGGATGTGAGTAGGGATCCCATGTATTTCCTATTATTGTCTCTCCAAGGTTAGCATTCCTCAAATTCATCTAGAAAATGATGTGGTTGGAGAGGGAGAATATCAAATCTGATAGAAAGAAAAAATTTCTCACCAAGAAAATAATTTTTGATGAATTCAGTGTAGGTTGTGAGACCTTGGAGAAGGTACAAGATTTTTTGGTGAAGAATTACAGGCCGAGGGTTGCCCAAGCCAGACATTTTGACCCCAAAGGTTGTATAAATGATATTAGAGTAAATAAATTGAAGGCAAAGGGGTATTTTCATTCTTTTGTAGAAAGAGAAGATCTCATTAGGAATTCTCATCCATGTGAGGTAGAGAAAAGGAGGAAGAAGTGGGACCTTGTGAATAAATTTGAAAGGGAAAGGAAACAAGAGGATCCCAATTTTGTAGGTTCCTTCCTGCACTTTAGGGATGATTTTGCTAGAATGTCTTTCATGTTAAGAAAGGAAGATGTTATAATAAAGGAGGATTTGCAAAGAAGAGAGACCACGGAAAATGGAGTGGAATACAAAGGAAAACTAATTGATCCAGCTCCCAAGGCTCAGATTGAGGAAGCACTTGCAGAGTCCTCCAAAGGGGGTGTACAGAAGGATGAGGGGGTAACAACAGAGCAAGTTAGGAATATTTAAAGAGGAAAGGCTAAAATATTTGACTTTGCAGATATCGAGGAGGATTTTGATACTTTGGCACCGCCACCTTCTCCTCCAAGGGAAACATTCCAAGATGATGCAAATGCTGAAGTTTTCGATGATCTAGATAGGGTTCTCATCTTGGGCATAATCCCTATAGAAGAAGCAGATGATGAGAGGATTATTGCTTCAAATAACTTTATGGTGGATGACAATTTTGTTAATACCCTCGAGTTTAGATCATTTTGGCTAAGGGAGAAATTGAAGAACATGTCTGATGAAGAAATCAACAATTTTGACAGGAACAATTTTGATTGCACTCCTCAAGAGGGAAAAGAAATGGTAGTGAAAAGTGGAGTGCTCCTTGTCTTGCGGTGGAATTTTGAGAGAATTTTCTTGTTAGATCAGATCATGCAGTAGAAGGACCCCAATTTCGCTAGAGAGTTTGGAGATCATGGCTCCAATGTAAATATAAGTTCAAAAGCTTTTGCTTTATGGTCAAAGACCCATAGTACTAAAAATCCCAAAGGTTTGCAAGGGGTGCAACACAAAACAAGGTAGGTTGTTGTAAGTACCTTAGAGTATACTACTGCTTCAGAGGCTGTAGAAATTTCCAAGCATACAGTCCCATTTGCTCAGTTGGCAGTAGAGGATTTAGAGCAAAAGCATATAAAGCTAAAGGATATGCATGTTGTTTTGAATACCAAGTGCAATGAATTATTTGTTGAGAACATTGCATTGAAAGAGAAAGTAAAGAAGATGACAACTGACTCTTGTGGAGGAATTAGACTCAAGGAGCTTGAGAAGATAAGCAAAGAAACACAAAGGGTCAAAGATGAAGCTGTAAGCAATTATTTTAAAATTAGGAAAGATTCAATTTTGAGAATTTCAAATAAAATCATTGATAAATTGGATGAAGTCCACACTTCATATTCTTTGACATCCAAGCTCCTGAGTCAACTTGATGAATTCATTGCATTTTTTCAACCAATCAGAGCTACGTGGCTACCAAAGGGTCAAACCTTGAAGGAGGTTATGTTAGCAGTGAAAAATGTCGCTCAGCCACCTTAGATTGTAGGTGTAACTTGGAAAAATTATAATTTATTGAATAGAGTTACCCAACATAGAGGAGGAAAGGAAAGCATTGATGGGAATGATTGATTCTTTCTAGGGACTCAAAAAGTGGCATGCCCCTACAATTTTGATAGATGATGGGCAAATTAAGAGCTTAGAAGAATGGAAACAGGGTTTCTAGGAAGCAACAAATGTCTTCTTGACATCATTGGAAGGTGATCCAAACCAAGGAGATACATTTCTTAATATTGTTGATAAAATTATGGAAGTAGAGAAAATGTATCATAGCTTTGCCCTAGGAGTAGCAGTTGTGTTTGTCCAGAAAATAAAGGAAGTTATGAATAAATTGCATAGCCTAAAGGTTTTTTCTTGGCCAACTAATGAGACTGAGGCGCTACATAAAAATCACTGATCCTTGGAAGAAGAGCGGCTTGAAGAGGAGGACTAGTCACAGTCTTTCCATTTTTTCTACTCCTAAAAGTTTTGTGCAGGATGTTCATTTTGGGAAAATGATTAGAACACTCAGCCGACAAGGAGCAGTCTCCAAGACACCTACCATTGCATGCCATATTGCATTTTTTGATCATGACAAAAATAGATATGAAGTATATATGTGAGAACATCTTTTGCAGACCCATAGCTCGAGCTTCCAGGATGATGCCTTTTTAGCCACCATCATTCAATGCAGGTTACACACAGAGGTCAAGCTCTTCGGCTTTAGGTCTTTTTTGTAATGCAATTAGATTTTGACATGTGTCTTCTTCATCATGAGGCTTGTTTTGTTCCCTTGTGCTATAAAAGGAAATTAAGGGCTAAGAAGAATGATTCCAGACTCTTGGTTTGTATGCATTAGAGAAACCTTAATATAACAACAAAAAGTCTTCTAGTAGTTTTGGTGACTCACTGTAATATTTTCATGAATGTATAAATTTTATATTGAAAATCAATAAAGAGAACATTTATTTCTGGTTCATATCTTTTGTGCTATGTTGTATGACTTGTTGTGTTAATGACATATGCAATTTGTCTTCTCCAAGGGGGAATGTGTATTTTTGGATGGGTTTCATTTCAAGCTAAATGAACTAAATTTTGTCTTGAATACTGCAACAAGTTCTGAGAGAGTGTGAGGAGGTTGTGAATATATTCTCAATCTAAACATTTTAAGAAAGTCTTAATTGTTTAGTATTGAACTTTAATGTTGATAATGTTATTATGTTTGTCACTAGGATTGTGATTTGACTCTGTTTTCCCTTAGAACATGCACTGATCATACTTTCTTGAAGTCTGCGGGTCATCTTTTCATTCTTATTTCACCTTTTATATTCAGTTTTCTAGTTTTTTCTGTATTAGGAGTAGAAGTAGATTAGAGCCATTTTCAATGCAAGCAAAAGCGATAAGAAACTGAGGTTCAAGCCAAAATTTCATAGTATGTTATGCTTTTCCTTGGTATATTTTCATTGAAAGCATATGTTGCATAATGCACTGCCAGTTAACATTTAGCTAGTATATGGATAACAATGCAATAGGTAAACCCGCCTAGGTATTGTAGAGCCTGAAGAGTAGAAGATTGCAACTTCCATGTTGAATCTTGTTCATTGGCCAAGTCCAATCCTGATTCTGTTCATGAGTTAGTGGCTATTTCTCTAGGATTTAGGATCTGTTGATAACCTATATATGTATTAAAATTTTGAGCTTTGGGTGCTTTGAGGGGTCCAAGAAAATTGAGAGGGGGGGGGGGGGGGTGAATCAGTGTTCTACCAAAATGATCTATTTTAACCTTATTAAAACATGCATACACCAACCGGTATACCAATACATATAGAATTGAAATAAGTAAAGCAACCAATAAGCCAATCACATATATGAGTACCATAACACACAAAATTATATGTGGAAAACCTCAAAGAGGAAAAACCATGGTGGGATTTGTGACCCACAATATCAATCCACTGGCCATATGAAGAGATATTACAAAATATAGGGGCCTACACTTGCAAGAAGGCTTACAGCCTAGAGAACACTGCTCAATCACAAAAAGGAGCCTCACTGACTACATACAAATCCAGACTACAATCCAGAGAAATGATTGAACTACAAAGATAACATCTTCTATGCCTGAATACAATTCTAGTTAATCTTTGTTTGTTCTGGTCTGAAACTCTAAACCCTTTACCAGAATACCCCTTACATAAATATCCTCACATACATGGTCTCTCTCATATGTTTCACATTACATAACATCATCCTATTCTCCTATAAATCCATTACATATCATATATCAAAATGATCTAACCAACTGACCTATATATCCATTACAATTCATCATGCCTTATGTTGTCTTACAAAGATATTTACAATATGAATATACATGTCGGCTAGATAACATGAATACATGAATATAAAAAATAATTGCTGATGTCAGATCCAAAAGATGTCGGCCTCCAATACTGATAACCTGATTCTAAACCATGCCAGCCTGCTTTTCTGGTAACCAAAGGATTCCTTTCAACTTACCGGTGTTGGTATAGTGTTTGTGAAGTGCCTACTAGTACACAACTAACCCAAAATATGAAGTCGGAATAAATTTCCATGTTGTCATCAATGACAACATAATGAAACCAACCAATTGAGTGTCAATTGCCAATAATGCCCCCCTTTGGCATTGATGGAAACACTCATGTGAAAAATTATCATGGTTTCATCTACCGGTTTCAACCTAAACTTGCTCCCCCTGAGCAGAATATTCATCTATGATCATAATAAAAAATACTCCATATCTCCCCCTAATATATACAAATCCCTTTTTTCTTTTTTCTTTTCACATCTATATCACTCCCCCTTTGACATCAATGCCATTAAAATTTCTAAAAATAATACCAAAAACCCAAAACCGGGACGAAGAATGAAAGATACTGTATAATGAATATCCCAAAAATACCTTACCAGAGCTTAATATATTTGAAATTTTTTGGATAGGCCTTCTCCAAAATATCTAGATAAGTATCCCAACCAAATTTGAAAGTGTCATAAATAGATACAAGTCCATTTAGCATATGGACAAATGACTCTTTCTCATTTAACTCTGTCGGTGTGGGTTTACCAACCATATCTATACACTCCTTCTTATGTACACTAAGTGAATCCAATCGAGAACTCACCAAACCTCTAAGATTTTGGCTCTTCTTATGATTTTGTTTTTTCTTTCTCAAGAGCAGAAACTTGGGCTTCCAAAACTAAAATCTGACCATCAATGGATGTAGTCAATGAATTCAATCCATCAAAAGAATTGGTTATACCTGGAATTTTCTCCTGAGATTCCTTAATCTTCTTATCTAAAGTAACTGTAAGAAAATTTGTGTTAGAACATACTCTATAAATATGTGTACACTGCTTTAAAGAATTATCTATCAATTTCAACTTATCATTAATTTCCTTTCTTTCAGACTCAATCATATGATCAAATGTAGCTCTCTTTGCCTGTGTGAACCTCTCCAGTGCTTGTCGGTTTGAAATATGTTGTAAGGACTAAAAATCCTTTGAAATATGTTCAGTGATTATCTTAAGCTTGCCAGATGGGCTTGCTTCATTACCAAACTTGCACTCTGGGACTAGTTTATACAAAACAGTGATAGATTGATCAATAACATGTTCATCTGTAGATCCTTCCTTCAACATTTTCCGTGCAGCTATCATCATGAGTTCAGTAGAACTCATCTTGATTATGATTTTCTTTTCAACCTGCGAGATGTCAATTGACAATAATGATGGACTCACAATTGGTTCCCTACCGGATTCCTCTTTCTTCTCCTCTCATGATTTAACCTTTATAGTTTCCTCACTTGCATCGATGGCTTTGCCACTTGGTGCAGTCTCAATAACTGTCGGTTACTCCCTAGGAACAATAACCTCATCCTATACATCTATATCCAGAGAACTGTTGTCCTCAATATTAGTAACCCGTTCATTAACAACCTTTACACTCTCTGTATTTGTCAATATCTCAACATTTTTCTATACATTTGTATCTACCGAGGGCTTAATTTCTACTATCTTAATATTTTTCAAAATTGAGGGTGAAGTACCCATAATACCCTTTCCTTTCCCTTCAACAAGGTTGTTTGCAGTATCTGTCTTAGTTTCCGGTGAAGTATAAAAACCACGGTTCTCTTCAAAGAACTTAACCCATACCTTGTGGGTCTCATTGATTATCTCATTTACTCTTCCTAACATAAGATTGATTATTCTATGTTTGTTGTTAAAGATTTTCCTATTTGCAACTTCAAGTGTCTTATCCATCTCCTCTGGAGAAATAGAAACACAAACATATAACAACTCTTGTTTCTTTATATGTTTGTCCTCTTGCATTGCTGATAATCTTCTAGAATCTAACATATCATACAACTAAGCCAGTATTTGGTTTTCAATTTCTATCAAGGCTTTCTTATAAATATCCAAAAATAACAAAATTGCTTCCTCTACTTCTCTTTGCTCATCATTTTCTAAATGTTTGTAATAAAACTGTACATTCTTTAACATACCATCTTTAGTAATCTCATCAACTAACTTTACACAAGTCTTTGGTGGAATGATAGTTATATTACCAAATTCAATTGCTAGATCAATGCCATCCTTCTTCTTCCTTCTTCCAGTACCGAATGGGGCTGAAGGTGTTTCTTTTGGTGCTTTCTTCTGTGTCGGTACCCTGATAGTAACTTTCCTAACCGGTTGCTTCTTAGCCTCTACCTTAGTTTCTTCATTTTTCTTCCTTATTACTCTTTTGAATGCCAGGGGTGTGTCATCTTTAGATGTAGACTTTGCTGCAATAGGATCGATGAATATTTTTGGTTCTTTTCACTTCCCACCTTTCTCTGAGACAACATTAAACAATGCTTTGATGTCCTATGAAACCTTTTCAACAAACTTACTTGCCTTTCCTTCCTGCTTCTCTCTCTTCTTCCAATTGAACTCAGTTTCAACCTCTTGTGTCTTCTTCTTAGCAGTGCCACAGGTTTTTATAGTTTCATCTACCGGTGCATCAATTAACATATGTGCATAAGCATCAAGAATTTGAGCATCAACTTCATAACTCATCTCCTCAATACAGATCTTCCAGGGTTTGACCGCTTCCATGAGTGTTTCATATTTCTTAACCATGAAGCATATGTCAGTTGAGTATTTCTCAACAATGTTCTTAGGAACCCTCATCCTAGAATTCATAGCCTTTTTAAATGCTTTAAAATATCCCCATACTTTGTCATCTCTTTGACTACCCAATGTAGCAATATTTCAGTTGCCTCCCTACCGGGATATCAAATGCCTATTGTCTCTTCCCAAAATCAGGAGTCTCATTGATGAAAAATAACATTAAATAGAAAATTAGGTTACCATACCGAAAAGTCCCCTTCTTTTCTCCTTTAATCTTTCTTAGGTTAATTAATAGTTCATCTAACATCCAACCACATAGATCTATCTTCTCATTCTCCCTCATGATTTTATAAGTTGCATAAATGCAGGAGCTAGAAACAAAATTCAGTCAGTTTGATTGTGTTACCTTGTAACCGATGACCATTCTTCAGAATCTGATGTCTGTATCAGTGATAGTACTGATTCTCATTGAGGTCTTGTCTGATATTGTGTCAGTAATCTTGTTAACTTGATCATTTGAAATTTTCTTCTCTAGACATTATCCAACCTGTGGTAAACTGGTGATTTCCCTGATGGCCTCCCTTGTAATCTTATATGGTCTATCTAACCAGATAAAATCTCCATACACTATGCTCAAAACATACCTAACAATTTCATCTTTGAATTCTGGAATATCCAAAATGCCGGTAAACCCTAGATCAACAATGTGCTAGTATTCAAGTTTAATTTTTCCAGAATCTCCCATTAACTCATTCATGTACATGCTCTTGATATCAGTCATTCCCAAATCCTCAATATAACAGTGGATGTAAGCTCTTATATCTTTGACATACACAACTCCTTCCGGGACACAGGAAAAAGTGCCAACTAAATCATCTAGGGTAGCCACATGCAGATATCGCTTGAAAATCAGCCTGGGATAGTCCTTGACCTCAACTATAGTCGGATTTGCAACAAAGATAGGTACAGATGATGATCCTGCTTCCATGATTGAAGATAAATACTCGTGAATCACTGCCAGTGAAAAACCCTAAAGACCTCTTCCAATCATTGGTGAAATCGCTCAAGAAGATATATGATCACACTGAATCGCCCTTAATTTCTCTTAATCGCTCTTAATCACTTTGAATGCAAGGTGATAAAAAATGAAGTAGATTCAACCTTTTATCCTTCAAGAAAAACCCTAATCTTTCATTGATATAAATGACTTTCGGTGAAAGATACCGGATCTCGAAAAAACATTTCCATGTCGGATAAGCATCTTCAATATTTGGAACATCTTCCAGAACCTCTTACTGGGCCATATGCAAAATCTTCATGAATTTTGCCCACCCCTAAGGCATCTACCTCAGTTACTGATTGAGCTACATGCCGGTGCAAGAGCAACCTCCTCTGCCAGATAAGTAACCGATGCATTCCTATCTGCAGATTGATCTTCTAACTTCCTGACCCATCTCTGGGTATGATCTTGCCAGATTTCATTAACCTTTTCTTTCCCTTTCTCATTTGATCCTCCATTACCAACTAGTGGATTTATGCTTCTACAAAATTTAGCAGTATGTCCAACCTTATTACATGCATAACATGTAACATTGTTCTTTTGAATTGCTTTGCTAAAACCGATATAATTGCTTGGCCTACACTGATTAGCCATATGTCTAAATTTTCCACATGCATAACATTTTACATTCATTATGCAATCTTCTGTCTTATGACCATACTTCTTACATTGAAAACATTGTCCGGGAGTAGAATCAGGGTTCTGATTTGCTCTATTTCTATATTGCCTAGCCATGTGACCAAATTTATTACAAACAAAGCATCTACCATTAAATTTATAGGCATTGGACTGCCTTATCGATGCCTTATGGTTTTGATCTTCATTTGCAGTACCAGAGCTTTGTCCTTATTTAAATCCAAGCCCACTGGAATCACCATTCTGCCTTTGTCTTTTCAATAAATCATCTAGTTGTGCTGAACTAATCTTGAATTTTTCTTTATACTCACTTGCAATAGTCAAATCATCTCTCAGAATTATCATTTGTCTCTCAAGATCTTGTTCATTACTATGGGATTGTGCTAAATCAGATTTCAACATACCATTCTCATGAACCAGCCTACCACATTCTTCAAATTTGTTCTTCAGAGATACAACATGATTTTCTTCCTTTTTCTTCTGGTCTTCAGTCTCCTTAGTCATTCCCATAGTTATATCTTGCATTTCATTTCTCATGACCATGTTCTCCTAACTCAGCCTCTGACACTATTCCTTAAGTGCATCTTTCTCATCATCATCCTTATTCTACAAAAGTTCCTTCCTCCTAGCTTGAATAGATGACAACCTCTCATGTAGGATAAGAATGAATTCCTTAGTAGAATTCAATTCATCTTGTAGCTTTAAGTTCTTCATCCTTTCATCATCATAATCTTCAAGTGTCATCTCAAGTTTCTTTTCTAAACTCATATCCATAGATTCTCGATTTAGGATCTTTCTCAAGCTGTTAAACTTCCTCCAAGGCACAAGGCTCTAATACCAATTATTGGAATCCAAGAACATTGAGGGGGGGGGGGGGTGAATCAGTGTTCTACCATAATAATCTATTTTAACCTTATTAAAACATGCATACACCAACCTATATACCGGTACATATAGAATTGAAATAAATAAAGCAACCAATAAAGCAACCAATAAGCCAATCACATAAATAAGTACCATAACACATAGAATTATATGTGGAAAAGATCAAAGAGGAAAAACCATGATGGGATTTGTGACCCATAATATCAATCCACTGGCCATATGAAGAGATATTACAAAATATAGGGGCTTGCACTTGCAGGAAGTCTTACAACCTAGAGCACACTGCTCAATCACAAAAAGGGGCCTCACTGACTACATACAAATCCAGATTACAATCCAGAGAAATGATTGAATTGCAAAGATAAATCTTCTATGCCTAAATACAGTTCTAGTTAAGCTCTATCTGTTCTGGTGTGAAACCCTAAACCCTTTACCGCAATACCTCTTACATAACTATCCTCACATACATGATCTCTCTCATATGTTTCACAATACATAACATCATCCTATTCTCCTATAAATACATTACATATCATATATCAAAATGATCTAACCAATTGACCTATATACCCTTTACAATTCATCATGCCTTATGTCGACTTACAAAGATATTTACAATATGAATATACATGTCGGCTAGATAACATGAATACATGAATATCAAAAATAATTTCCGATGCCGGATCCAAAAGATGTCGGTCTCCAATACCAATAAACCGATTCTAAACTATGTCGGACTGCATTGTCAGGAACCAAAGAATTCCTTTCAACCTGCTGGTGTCGGTGTAGTGTCTGTGAAGTGCCTGTCGGCACACAAGTAACCCAAAATATGAAGCCGGAATACATTGCCATGTTGCCAAGAATGACAACATGGTGAAACCAACCAATTAAGTGTCAATTGCCAACAAAGATACATGTAAAGATAATCACAAAGTACAAGTCCTCCCACATAATTATAAACAAGTCCTCCCACATAATCACAATATTTAGATTTTACCAAAAAATATTAATAAATCAATATCAAATAGATAATATACTAATCGCATACATCATACATTTAAATCATGTCATTGATCTTCTTCTTCATCCAACTCTTTGTCTGTATCTTCCAATCCAGAATCCACATTGTAGGGATTATTCGTCATATCATCATCATCATCATCATCATCATCATCATGAAAATTAACTCCTACATCATCGTGATCTTGTTCCTCTTCTTCGACATTTTTGTCGGGCACATCATCAACTAACTATTGATCCTGATCATCATATACATCATCTTCTAGTTCTTCTATATCTTCTTCTTCCATGACATTATACTTTATCGGCCTTCCTCTAGGATCATTTCTAACAACAAATGACCAACTCGGTTTATGTCGAACCTCTGAGTAAAATACCAGTTCACATTGGCTTGGAAGAACATAGGGATCATTTCCAACTCGCTCATACAACCTTGTATTGACCATTGTAAATCCATTATCATGTTCAATAATAGTTCTGTCAGGATCATTTTCATTCAATCATAGCCTATACCATTGAACGATGAAAATATCTAATTTGAAAGGCCCAAAGTCACACTCAAGTATATCATCCAAAATCCCATAGTATCAATTTTATGAGACTTGAGGATGTATGTTGCTTCTAGATGAAACATTAGTCACCTGAAATATTGTAGTTATCCCAGAATCACAAGTTTTCTTCATGTCATCCAACTTTTTGATGCAAAATTTATGACCATTGCACCACATAGCCTTGTGGTGTTTCACCTACAATATGTCAAACATGTAAAAATTATTGCATCACCAGTTGAGAAACACATTTATTCTTGGTCGAATGTATGCAAAAAACAACACACACACACACACACATATATATATATACATACATACATACATGTATATACATGTATATATATATACATATATATGTATATGTATATATATATATGTATATACATATATATACATATGTATATACATATATATACATATGTATATATACATATATATATATGTATATACATATACATATGTATACATATGTATATATATGTATATACATATACATATCTATACATATGTATATATATATGTATATATACATATATATATATGTATATACACACACATATATATATATGTATATATACATATATATATATATATGTATACACACACACACACACACACACACATATATATATATATATGTATATGTATATATATATATATAGACTAGGAAATTGAGGATGAATCAAAGCAAATAACAATTAGGACAATCACAAAACCTAAAACTGCAATGAAAATAATCCTAATCTAATCAATGAAAACATGAAGACGAGATATTCAAAATGAAATCAAAGCAAACCAAATGCAGATATCTCCTTCATGTGGCTCCATTGTTCTTCTTTCACCTTCCAATTTGATGTTGTTCTCACCTACAAAGTGCATTTGCAAGTGGAAAGCAAGTTGTTGATGAAATTTGTAGCATAAGGTTACTCGAAAATGTGATTGATTGATCGACAAAGGAACTCATTCAATTTATAGACAAATTGGAGAGAGGGCAAGATTAGCATGAAGATATTTGAAAGGAAATTCAAATCAAGAATGGAAAAATTATGACAAGTGTATGACAATTGCTATGCAAGGTGTTATGACAAATTATGACAAATTGCTATGCAAGATGTATGACAAAAATTTGAAATAGAAATAGAAATTAGGAGAAATTAGAAAATTAGGTGAATTAATTAATAATTTTTCATTCATTAATTAATTCACAAAAAGAGGGGGAATTAATTAGCCAATCAAATAAATATTTAATTGTAACAAGAAGACTTAGGATAAATAAATAAATTATTTAACCTAGAGGGAAAATGACAAACAAGATTAAATGAATAAATCATAAAACCCTAGAAGATGAATTAGAAATGAAAGGATGACAATTAGGTCTTGACAAAAGATAATTGATGTAGGTTCGATCATGCTTCTGATTGAAAAAGGACCAATGTTGATAAATGATTGAGATTGGGTGACAAAAATCAATGACAAATTGACCAAGATTGACAAGGAGATCAAATTGGTAGGCACCAATTGACGAGGAACAATGACTAATCGATCCAAATTGACATGATTGAAAAGGACAAGGATCGATGACGAATCGATCGCAAAATGATGAGATTGACAAGGACAAGGATCGATGAGAAATCGATCACAAAATGACGAGATTGACAAGGACAAGGATCGATGACAAATTGATTGCAAAATGACAAGATTGACTAGGACAAGGATCGATGATAAATCGATCGCAAAATGACGAGATTGACAAGGACAAGGATCGATGACAAATCGATCACAAAATGATGAGATTGATGAGAGGACAAAAACCCTAATTCTATCATCGATTAGGATTGACGATGTCCAAAATAATGATAAATGAGCACGCACATTGATGCGACAGGATAAGATCGACCAAACTCATGACTGAAGATTGTTATCGACAAGACCAAATTCGAAAGCAAGAAAAATGAGGAATGTAGAAGAACGACTCGATGCTCACAAATGATAAAGACCAAGTGCGCAACATAGAAGAAATGTTAATGCGATGCAAGAACCCTAAAATAAGGCAATGCGCAACTGTTAAAGTATGACTCTGCAAGCGTTGACCATTTTTAGATGTCTACATTTTGCCCCTCTTTGAGACAATGTGATTTTAAGTGTTGTTTCAAAGAAAAATAATGAAAATGCCCCAGACAATAACAATGACATATGCATGCCCCCTCGAGGAATTGGCCAGAAAAATCCAAAAAAGAGGCCAATTGATCGATAAGAATGACAAAAGATGATAGGTTCGAACGGACTGCCAAGACTGACGGAAGAAATGTTAGTAAGCAAAAATTAGATAGAGGACAGTTAGAGATGAAGGAAAATTTGCTTTCACAAATGCACATAAGTAGGTGAGAACCTTTATTTATTGTAGCAAAGCGGATGTAGAGCATCATGGCATTAAAGGCTAGAGCTAGAACGCAACCCCTTTTGCAAAAGACAGACACATCGCACACAAGGAATGAGTGAAGCTTCATAGGGTGCATACATCAAGGGTCGAGGCATGTGCAGCATTCACAAAGCGAACATACTTATCATAGACACCCAATGATATAGTTGCCCCAATTTGTGACAAACATTCCACAAACAACAAACACAACAAAAAAGGAAAGGGACCATGAACCATCCCGGTCACTCTAAATCACTCCGTGAAATCCTCGAGCAACATAGGAACATGATCAAAGCCAAAGATAAATCAATAAAAAGATAAGATGCACAAATTCAACCAAGTCAAACAAACAGTCTGATCATCATTATCAAAAGTGGAAAACAAGAATGATCATGCTGTCTGGTTCTACGGAATGCGGTACCCCATCTAAGACAAGACACAGTCTAGTTTCGAGTATACCACACCCTGTATAAGACCCATGATAATATTGACAAGGACCAATGGTAATGTTGATGCTATTTTGATTGATGTGACAACTGTGATCAGGTTGAATGCTTGCTTGGTTGAACAGTTCATCTGTTAATGTGTGATTTCATTAAAGCACAATGTTTGATTGATTTTCGTTGGATGTATGCTCAGTGATCTGTCTATGCACAAAGGGGACCATTTATTGAGAAAATGCAAAATGCCTATTTTTGGATTTGAATGTTTTGAAAAAAAATTTGTTTTGTTTTTTCGAGTTTTTGCAATTTTTTTGTTCATTTTTCAGGACTTTATTTGACTTTTTAGGGATTTGTTCAAGACATTATATGAATGTTTTTAGGATTATTTCAGGACATTTTATGATTTTTAGGGATTTTTTTCAGAACATTATATGATTTTTAGGGATTTTTTCATGATTTTGCCCCCAGTGTCTAGCAAGGAAAGGAATATGATAGGTGAATAAATAGGCTTGCTAAAATGTTGGTGGATAGAGGGAAGACAAAGGCCTTTTATCATGGAGACAATATGGATGCAATTTTCAAGGGCTATTGCATGATGGGACAAGAGACTGGATATGACAATGTAAAGTAGGAACATGGCATGAGGGACATGTCAAGAGGTTTTTGAATCCATGTTTAAATTTTGTGTCCTTATGTCAGATCAAGATCAAGGAATGAAAAAGAGTGTATGGATAGTGATAAGATATGGATAGGATAAGCAAGATCAAGAATGGATAAGGGACATGGACTGAAGGTCGGGATGGCATACGGGATAGTGGCAGAAAGTTGCAATAAGCCAGGGAATATGGATGAAAGGTTGTAATAAGAAAATGGATAAAGACCAAAAGCTATGATAGACTAAAAGCTGCAAACAAGATGCATTATGCTCATGAAGATCCTCAGCCTTGTCAAGATCAAAGGTGGAAAGGGAAACTGGACATGAGGGACAATAGGATATGAAGGGTAATGACAGGGGTTCGATAGAATAATGAAGGGCAATAGGATATGAAGGAGGAAACTTGCCTCCAAGTGTGGTGTGCAAGAAGTTCATAGATTACGCATGACGCCTGTTTGCTAGGTTTTCATCATGGTACTTGCCCAAGGTGCCTATTTGCCAGATTTTCACTAGTGGACGAATTATTTTTGTTTTACTTTTTTTTTTCTTTTTCTTTTTTTTTTTGGATTTTGACATTTTCAATAGAAGATGGACACATGATAGGGGATGGAAGAAGGACTCAAACATATTTTTGTTTGGATAGTAGCCTTGAAAAAAATGGACCATGACCTTTAAAAGTATGCTCAAAGACGTTGGTAGGATAAGGACATGGAAAAAGAGATGAAACTAAGACAAGGATTTATGCAAAGGATTGGATCAAAGGGATCAAAGGATGGAAAATATGCATTGGATAATAGGTAGGGTATTGGAAGAATTGGGCTTCACTGGATGGAAATGAAGGAAAGATCAACATTGGAACACACCTTGACGGGTGGTGGATTGATGGAGGAAAAATGGATCTCAGATTGTGAGATTTGGATGGAGGAATAGCTTGGGATTTTGGGACATAAGGGCCCAAAATGGATGAAGAAGGTGATGAAGGAATAGACTTGGAAGGTTTGGATGGAGGAATAGCAATTGTAGATGCCAATTTTGATGTTTCTTTAGGCTTTTGTGCTTCAAGGAGCTGCTTAGGGATCCACTTGGTTTTTGATTTTTTATGCTCTTGTGGATCCTTGGAGTGCATTACTTGCATAAGGGATTTAGGAACCCATATATATTTTGACTTTGCTTTATTTTGCTCAGTGGGCCTTTGTGGCCTTTTGGATATATATTTTTCTTTATAGATCATATTGTTCTTTGTTTTGACATGTCGATTATATTAGACATGTTGATCCTTGAATACATGTGGATTTCTAGACTTATGACTTTTATGCTTGGCATCCAAATTGCTTGGAGGGGGAAAGGAATGCATGGATGGATATGAATGAAATGGAGTTCTTTTGGATGGATGAAATTTACTCAAGGATTTGTGCCTTTGCTGACCTTGCATAAAGGACAAAGGGATATAAGGACCTAAGATGGATGGAAAGTATGATGGGGAAGGTGTATGTTTTGATTTTGATGGAGGGATACCAACGTCTTGAGAGTGAGTTGTGTAGACATGACCCTTAAGATCTTCTTTGATATGGAGGGATTCTTGCTTGTGGAGATCTACTCCTTTGCCTTTATGAATATCTTGACTTGTAGGATACTCTTTTCTTTGGGAAGAAGACACAAGTCCATTATGAGGTAGATGTGATATGAGAGAAACAATGAGATCTTGAAGTGGATCGGATTGCACCAAAGTGGAAGAACCCATTATGCATGTCAAGGGTTCATGAACATCTTGCACTGACATGTTAGAATCATGAAGGGGATTAGGATCATGAGGGGGACTAGGATTGTGTAGTGGAAATGGTTCAATGACAGGCTCTTCAAGAGATGGAATGGGAGAAATAATGGGATCATCAAAAGAAATGCGATCTTGGAGTGTATATGGAGCATTAAGACAAGGAGGTGGAGGAACAAAAAGATCTTGTGGAGGATTTAAACGAATAATTTGATCTTGACAAGGAGGAAGATCATTGGAATCCTCTTTAAAGTTGCTTTGCTCTAGACTTTTAATGGGATCATTGAAAAGGATGGAAGGGATATCTTGATCTTTCTTAGGAAGTGTAATGTCAATGAGATTTGAAAGGACATTGTGTTCATGAAATGGAAGGGGATCGTTTGGGATTGGATGAACTGGGATATCTTGATCTTGCTCAAGGAATGGAGTGTCAATGGGATTTTGGATAGAATGGACAAGAATAGGGGAATCATCATGAGTGTCTGGGAACATGGGGTCCTGGTCAACAATTGGATGGGATGATAAGGTTTCGAGATCTTGATCTTGATCTTTTTCAAGACATGTTTCTTCATGCTCTAAATTATCCTCTTGACATGGGGTTGGACTTTGGATATGCATGGGGGATTCTAACAAGGAATCAATATTTTGGCATGAAGGAAATGCACTTTGAACATTTGTGATGGATTCTGGAAAGGAATCAATGCTTGAACATGAGGAAGAGGGACTTCGAATGGGGTCCTCTAAAACAGGCAATGGCAATAAAGTGCATGGTTGCATTGGGTCTAGTATTTCTGAAACATGACAAGGATGTGTATCATGAATTGGATTATTTTGGCAATCAATTATGGATAGCCCTTGGATAATTGCATCCTTGGGTGTATTATTTGATGAGGACAATATGGAAGGTTCCTGTGAAACTTCTAAAGGTGTAGGGATAGATGCCACTAGAGAGTCAATTTGTTTGTGGGGGGATGAGGCATTGCTAGACATAAGTGTATTATCTTGATCTTCCTCAAAGAACTCACTTGGTATTTTCCTTAAGATCCTTGCAATAAAGCCACCTTTCTTTCAAGGTTTTGACATAGTTGTATTTGGAATTTGAACTTGTTTGGCAAGGAGTTGGTTCTGGTCTGATGTCATGTTTTGATTTCGAACTAGATGTTGATCAAATTGGTTTGACATGTTCAAAATTTGGCTTGGTGCATGTTGCAAGTTTTGTTTTTGAATTTGTGATTGTAGTAGTTGACATTGATATGTTGATTGAACTTGTTGATATTCCACCAATGGTTGAACTATTTGTTGACATTGTATAGTTGGTTGGACATATTGTTGAAATTGGACCATTGGTTGTGTGAGTTGTATATGTTGGACCATTGGTTGTGTCTGTTGGATATGTCATTGATTCAAGATTTGATTGAATGAAATTTGACCAAATGAATTTTGATTTGGGACTTGATTGAAATTTGTGCTTGTTTTTTGAAATTGTTTCATCATCTCTATTTGAGAGATGAGAGTTGGCATGTCTGATCATTTGATAAGAGCTTTTACATCAATTGGCTCAAATTTTGGGTTTGGACCTTGAAATTTTTTAAATGTTTTGGACATTTGTGATCTATTCTTCTCAATGTTTTTCACTTTTTGTTCCAAAATCTCTTTTTCTTGAGCTAGTTTCTCCTCTAGTTTTTGTATTTGGACATTTACATCATCATGATAAGTTTGATCAAAGTTCTGAGACATGTAGAGATTGGATTGACATGATTGATTTCTCAATTGTGATGACGTGGCTTCGTAAGAAGGTTGAGACCTCATTTCAACAAACATGTCACTATGAAATGCAACTAATGGGATTGACAAATGCAACCTAAAAGGATAACAATGCAACTTAATGTTTTTGTACCTTTTGAATTTTTGGAGACAAACTTTTGAAATGCAAAGCTAAAGACACAACCTTGGGAAATTGAAATGAAGTCAAGACCTTAAAGGACAAAGGACCAAATGACAATAGGACAAATTGACAATATCTCACCTATATGCTTGGATACTAAGCTAGGTTTGATAAAAATGATATTAATGAAAGGACAAATTTTAGACAAGGTCAAGACCCCTTAACAACAACTTAGGGTATCATCCAAAGTTTTGATTTTTTTAAGTTTGACAAACCAAATTTTTGAGACTAAATGCAAGAAGGAAATGATTATGACAATGACTTAGGATATGACAATGAAATGATCTAAGGATATGATATGACAAGATGAAGCCAAGACAAGATGACAATACAATGATAAGGATATGCGAAGACCAATGACTTGGAATATGCGAAATGCAACCTAGGCAAGATCTAATTTTAGCATGACAAGGATAATGCACGAATGTCACCTAAATGGAAATCTATCTTGGATATGACAATGAAATGCAAAATTAGGGAATGATTTTGAGCCTAAGTGCAAAATGAGGACGCTTGCAATGAAAAGGACTAAAATGAAGGGAGATGACAATATGCCCTAGGACCTAAGTTGGACTATGCAAAACCTAACCTAAAGTGACATGAATTTTGAAACAAAGATATTTAATGTTTTGATAAGCCATGTTCAAATGCTGGATGAATACTTGGACAAATTTGGACTTTTGTTTGGATTTTGTTTTGAATTGAAGGTTTTTGATTTGGAAAAACCCAAGTTGATTATGAGCACTTTTGAAAGTTTGTTTTTTATTTAACCTTTGACAATCACGGAAGACAAAATGTTTGTTTGACTTTGACTCAAGACAATCAAGCACATTCACAACAAATCCTATGGCTAGCAAGGGCAATATTTGTTGAATCCTCTATCCATAAAATACAACACTTAGCTGGATAGCTAGACGCTTGGTAGCACTGGCTCCCCCTTATAGTGCACTCACTTCTTGGGCATACCAAGCTTCGAGTTCAAGGGGCATCACTTCCCAAGAACTTGCTATCTCTAGCTAAGGAGTACATGAGAGGTGTCTTCGACATGTGCGTATCACAATGCCTGAGCCAATAGATAGAAGGATTTTGGCATCTAAAAACAAGAGATTCTAGTAAGGGCATCTGTTCGGGTGGGTATTGATCCGGCGAATAAATCGTCGCAATACCATTCCAGCACCCATTGTCTACAACTTTCATTGCATCCACAGTTATTTAGAGTGGTTCGGAAGAGCTTGGTTTTAGCCCGTCACCACGTTGGGTCGTTCCCTCTCACCAGTGCCTGTGCGAAGTGTCAGGCAAACTGGGAGGCAGGCCCAACTCTAAGGCTTAAAACATACAATCAAATTGAAAACAAACAAAGCATGCATGGTGTTCATTATCCTTTAAGAAAGGAAATGTGCAACTACTTTAAAAATTTGCAAGCAAGACGTTTTAATGTGAGTCTTTGACTGCGTCCTGCATAAGATTCATTAGTAGTTGCATTTTTGTCTTCATCATACATAACACCAAGATGCTGCACAAAGAATTAGTACCAAGGAAAAACTCTAATGCAAGAAACAAATTGCAAACAAACAAACTTGCAAGAAAAACAACTAATTTTTATCCCTGTTTCTAGCCTTACACAGGTGCAGATCTCATCAAAACAGCCGCAGATCTCCTTAACACAGGTGCATATCCCTCCTACATAGGCGTAGATCTCATCTACACAGGCGCAGATCCCTTCTACACAGGTACAAAATGCCTCAACATAGGCATAGAAGTGTCCAGAAAACTCTGAGTTGCCCCATTTATTGAGTTTTTCACCTACAAACAACTCAAAAAGCACTCAAAACATGGTTAAATGGTTAGTTCATGTCGGGTTCACCAAAATGTAGACTAAATAATCCTAATCTAATCAATGAAAACATGAAGATGATATATTCAAAATGAAATCAAAGCAAACCAAATGCAGATATCTCCTTCATGTGGCTCCATTGTTCTTCTTTCACCTTCCAATTTGATGTTGTTCTCACCTACAAAGTGCATTTGCAAGTGGAAAGCAAGTTGTTGATGAAATTTGTAGCATAAGGTTACTCGAAAATGTGATTGATTGATCGACAAAGGAACTCATCCAATTTATAGACAAATTGGAGAGAGGACAAGATTAGCATGAAGAGATTTGAAAGGAAATTCAAATCAAGATGGCAAAATTATGACAAGTGTATGACAATTTCTATGCAAGGTGTTATGACAAATTATGACAAATTGCTATGCAAGATGTACGACAAAAATTTGAAATAGAAATAGAAATTAGGAGAAATTAGAAAATTAGGTGAATTAATTAATATTTTTTCATTCATTAATTAATTCACAAAAAGAGGGGGAATTAATTAGCCAATCAAATAAATATTTAATTGTGACAAGAAGACTTAGGATAAATAAATAAATTATTTAACCTAGAGGGAAAATGACAAACAAGATTAAATGAATAAATCATAAAACCCTAGAAGATGAATTAGAAATGCAAGGACAAAAATTAGGTCTTGAAAAAAGATAATTGATGTAGGTTCGATCATGATTTTGATTGACAAAGGACCAATGTTGATAAATGATTGAGATTGGGTGACAAAAATCAATGACAAATTGACCAAGATTGACAAGGAGATCAAATTGGTAGGCGCCAATTGATGAGGAACAATGACTAATCAATCCAAATTGACATGATTGAAAAGGACAAGGATTGATGATGAATCGATTGCAAAATGATGAGATTGACAAGGAAAATCGATCACAAAATGATGAGATTGACAAGGACAAGGATCGATGACAAATCGATCACAAAATGACAAGATTGACCAGGACAAGGATCGATGACAAATCGATCACAAAATGACGAGATTGACAAGGACATGGATCGATGACAAATCGATCACAAAATGACGAGATTGACGAGAGGACAAAAACCCTAATTCTATCATCGATTAGGATTGACGATGTCCAAAATGATGATAAATGAGCACGCACATTAATGCGACAGGATAAGATCGACCAAAATCATGACTGAAGATTGTTATCGACAAGACCAAATTCAAAAGCGAGAAAAATGAGGAATGTAGAAGGAGGACTCGATGCTCCCAAATGATAAAGACCAAGTGCGCAAAATAGAAGAAATGTTAATGCGATGCAAGAACCCTAAAATAAGGCAATGCGCAAATGTTAAAGTATGACTCTGCAAGCGTTGACCATTTTTAGATGTTTACAATATATATATATATATATATATATATATCATTACAATTGAAAAAAATTAAATAATATGGGTGATTAATATATTTATACGTACCTATTTATCTCTTAAACCATATGCCAAATCAATTTCCCTTGGTGTAACATTAGAATCTCCATTACGATGAGCTTCTTTAACCAATGAAGCCACACCTTCCCATGTTAATGCGCGACCATATTGTTGACATCGTTCAATCCATACCATCATCCAATCAATATTGTTTGCCACATACAAATGTAGTGCATCCCACTCTCGAGCAATTGTAGAAAAAATAACTAGAAATTTATAACTGATGTATATTAGAGATTAAGAATTAATTAACTATAATATTTATAAAAACCAAATATAAATTGTATTCAGATTAATATCCATGAACATCCAATAATTACCTCTCACTCTCCTCAATCTACCTTTCCCCATTAGGTACTCCCCTTCAAATTTGTTAATGGAGTTGGGATCCCAAATGCAATCTACATGGATCTTTGTCTCAAACTTAGGAGGATATTAAGTAATGTACACCATAGTCTGGTATACCATATATCCCTCCACCATAGAACCCTCATGATGTGCTCTTTGTTGAACCAAATCCTTCAAAAACTTCAAGTGCCTCTCAACCATCCACATTGACCTTGTATGTACAAGTCCACACAATTCAATCTCCTCAACTTGGTGTATGAGGTAGTGTTTTTGTGCATTGAAAAATGTCGAAGGTAGACACTTTTACATTTCAAACATTAGATGAGGATTTTTTGTCTTCCAATATTTTATATCTTCTTTATGTATTTCTTTAGATGACAACCATCTACAAGTGATTTGAGACGCAAATATATTAACGGTAATTAACAAAATAATATACAATATATTACATAACAAGTAAAACAAATGGCAAATATAATACCTATACAACAAATTGAACAAATAAATCTACTTACCTCATGTATTTTCCAAGATCATATATAACTTGCTAGACACTATTGTCCAAGTGGTCTGGGAGAGATAGAGGTAGAACGTACTGCAATAATTATAAAATGATCCTTTCATTATTTTTCCAAAACTAGTACTAAACATAATACAATGAAAAGTACATGCAATATACAAATATATAGAAAATATACAAGAACATGAATTACCTTAATGAAGGTATGCCAATCATGTGTTTTCATCCCTGGCCCAAATTCACTTTTCTTTGTTATGAGATTGTTTATGTCCACAGCAAATCCCGCGGGAAAATGATTTTTTTGTATGACCTCTTTTATAACATTGATTTGCTGCTCCGTTAATAACCAAGGTCACTTATTTTAATTAGGTCTCCATCACTATTTAATTGAATGACATTTTTCATTGCATGATTGGATTCCTGAATGTCACTACAAATTTTGACAATTTTTCCTTTGTCACGCCTTCCATCCAATATTTTCCATAACATTTCTGTTATATTCTTTCCAATATGCATAGTATCAAATGAATGCACAATTTGTAGCTGCTCATAGTAGGGCAACCTACTAAATTGTCCGAGATAACTTTTGAGTCCCTTTGGCAGGTGGTAATTAATGCCTTGATGACCTTCATGAATCATATAAGATTAAAAAGTTAACAATGACAATTATCATCAATTATAACATGAGTAAAAAAATAATAATATACAAATATAAATTCCAAACATATCATATTTGATAGATAAATAATTAGATTGAATGATATTACCTTGACGATTAATTCTATTATATTCCAACTTCCATAGGCAAGGTGTCATTCTTCGTGGTTTTGATGCAGTCTCTGCTTTCCCATTGAAAATATGTTTTTCAGTAGTTCGATACTTATGATTTTTGTGGAGGAAGTGCCTATACTCATCAAACACCTGCTTTCCTCCTAAACTTGTTGAATGACGAGATTTTATCTTTGAACCACAAACTAGATATGCAAATTTTCCCTTTGTTTGAAGACCTAGAAGATCATGTATAATTGGATTAAATGTGTGAATTTTTATAATTATATATATCAAATGGATTTAAAAAAAAAAATCCATCATTTATACTTTAAAAAATTAAAAATTATTAAAGTGTGCAAGTTGAACATTATAACATACCACAAAAATGTGTTAGCCCTGGGGCATCATGAATTGTCCATACAAGCATTGCATGGAATTGAAATTTTCTTTGTCCTATTGGTCTAGAGACGTCATACATAGTGACACCATTCCATAACTCCAACAACTCATCGATAAAAGGCTTGATATATACATTCATATCTTTAACTTGGTACTTACCTAGTTGAATGAACAAAAACATTACATAATTATTATAACTGTTTTACTACAATATATATAATTTAATGTACATGACTATAAAATAAAAAAAATACCTGGAACAATCATTGCCAACATTATGTGCTCCATCTTTATTGACATCCATGGAGGAATATTATTGTTGATAACAAAAACAGGCCACACGGAGTAAATAGATCTCAGCTCTCCAAATGGATTGACACCGTCTGCTGCCAATGAAAGCCTGAGATTACAAGGTTCTTCTTTAAAGTGTGGTCATTTTTCCTCTATGCCCGTAAATGCAAAACCATCTACAAGCATTTGAAGAATGTCATCTTGACTTCTATTATGTGCATGGTAATCCATAAATCGTGCCAAACTTTCGCACCTAAATAATCGTTGCAAACGCGGAATAATGAGAATATAATGAAGAACCTTAATAGACATCTTTTTTGTTAGTTGATCTGTTTGATATCTACTGATATGACATTCAGGGAATTCTTTTGCAAATTCATGTTGTTTATGATATATAATATGATCATTGGGACATGCATCTATTGCTTGATACTCCATTCCAATATCTTTCATAATGGCAGATAATTCTCGATATGAGCGAGGTAGAATATTTGATGGTGGTAACAAAAAATCACCTATCAATCTAGAGCAATTTTTTTTTTTTGTTAATATAAAGAATATTAATCATACATATTTCACCTTTTATTTACTAGTGATGAAATAACAACAAAAATAGATGAAAAAAGATGACATATATGACATACCTTAACATACGTGAGATTGTTATGTTGGATAAACCACTCATTAACCTTCAAGTTCACCAACAACAATACAATAGAGAGAAGAGTTGTTTGGGAGTCTTTGTAAAGGGGCTCATATGCCTTCTCAAGTACAGGTAAATCATGAACAACATCAAATTCATCTTGATCATCATGATCAACTATGCTAGTACTAAATATGTCATGGACCAATGTATTTGTACCATCATCTTCAACTGTATTTTCTAGCGCATGATCATCTTCTTCCATAGGATCATTATCTTTAGCTTCGATATTCACACCTCCATGTTCTTCCACTTGGAAAACCACATTCTCCTAGTCATGGTAGTCCATATCATGTTCCCTAGGGTGCCCCACCTATATAAAAATGATCAACATAAATAAACCATGATCATGATCTCATTAACAAGTGATTTTTTATGTATATAAATTGTTAAAATGATATAAACATTTACAAATGCATTCAATATAAACACATATAATGAATAGCTTACTAATGGACGATAATCAAGCCCCCCTTCAATGTGACCATGTTGCCTACAATGTTTCTCAGATGTTGTAATTAAAAGTCTTCTAGTCTTTAAGCCCTTACAATTTTCGTAGGGACAATAACATTTCCCATCACCTTTTCTTTTCAAGCTAGACCACAATCTAGCAATTGTCTCCTTATTTTGTTCTTCGCTAATATTATTTGACATGATTTTTCTTCACAGGCAAAAAAACCAGGCTATGGAAAATTCGGTCTATAACCTTCACAAACCAAGCAGAATGATGTCGCAAGTATGGAAAACACTGTTCACGTGCAATTTTTTTTCACTTTTTTGTTTTTCGTCGAAATTCCGTGGAACATCGGGCAAGATTCCAATGATAATTGGTTTCTTTAGAATTTCGACGATAATTAGTTTCTTCAGAATTCCGACGGACATCAACAATATTTGAAAAAAAAAACAAATTTGACACAAATTGCCTTGTAAGATCTGACAAAATGAAAGAAATCCCATAGTTCATCGGAAAATGCACCCAAATGAGTTAGTGTATTTACATGTGTGCAATAGGTGTAATTTGGGTTTATAAGCCTGAAATACACTTATGACAAAGTGTGGTTATCAAGTGTAATTCAGGTTCATAACCACAAATTACACTTAGGGAAATGCAAAAAATAGGTGTAATTTGGACTTATAAGTCTGATTTTCACATAAAGAGGAAGGACAAAGTGTAAGGCGGGTTCATAACCCTGACATACACTTGGGAAAAAAAACTCAACAACATGGTGTAAAATGCATGATTTCAAACAATGTCATTAAATGTCTATCTATTGAAATAATAGGTCAAATAATTTCATTCCAACAATAGGTCATAAAATGTATGAATTTCAACAAGATATAAGTCATACAATATATTCATTACAACATTCAAACATAAAATATACTACTCTTAACAATAAATCAACACGAGATAGAATAAATGTTCATTTAAATCATAAAGCATAAAATGTATCCACCTTTAAGACATAAAAGATATCTTATTCTTGATAAACTTATAAGGCACTGAGAGGGGGGTGAATTAGTACAAGCAAAAACCTTAAGAATCTGATTACACCTCTTAACAACTTTAAAATCAATAGGCATGCAAGGAAAATAATCACATAAGCAAACACTACATAAAACATGCCAACCATAACACAATGATTTATACGTGGAAACCCAAAAGGGAAAAACCATAGTGGGAGTTCATACCCACAAGATTCACTATCTACAGAATAGAAACCTTTGACCGGTTAAGGTCTTACAAATATGCCCTGTTAGGAGTAGACCCTGTTAGGAGTCACCTGATGAAGGGATTTTCTATGATGAGCCCTATTAGGAGCTATGCCATGTTAGGAGAAACCTTGCAAGAGGATTTAAACTCAGATATTGAGCTACCCGGTTAGGGGATTTACAGATTCAGGCCTGTCAAGACCTACTTGGTTAAGGGATTTTGTTGTTGTAACTATTAGGATAACAACAGTTCAATGATCTTCATATAACACTTTTGTGTTTAATAAGATCTGCTTTAGTTCCTCCAAAACTTCAACAACACATTAATACAAAGCTTCACTAATCACCACACAATCAAAATATTAATATTTGCCTTCGATCTCATACATGCATTCATAACTCATCACACTTTTTATAGACATCAACTTAGTTGGCTCATAACCTTGGAACAATTTCCTAGGTTCAATGAATCTAGACAAAATTACATTATACGTTGAACTTATGTCGACCACCAACATAATGAACCAAAAATAAAACAAAACTGTATCGGTTTACCGATCTTAGTGACTTTATCAGTACTGGTTAAGTGTTCTTCCAAATAGCGTGGTTTGTACATCAAATATCGATCATCTTGTTGAATATATTAATGCGGTCAACACTATAATACCAAATAACTATCTCCATCATACCTATAAAACCGCATCATCCAACTCTTCATCAATCGCCTATACTGTTTGCTTGAATGCAATTTTGTTTCAGTTAACTGGTTGAGGAGCTATTTGTTGGTTCACTGTTAAACTGTCTTCTCTACCGGTTAAGCTTTACCAGTTGGCTTACAAGAATTATGTGACTATAAAAACATAGTTGCCATCAATGACAACATAAAACAAGTCACCAATAAACTCTTTACACCAAAACATCATCATCAAGCCAACAATTCCGACAATAAAGTTGTAGCATTGTAAATTGTACACCCTTGATCGGGGGTACAATTCCATGCTTAGGTTAGCACCCACCTTAGTGTGTTTGCATGTTTTACTTTAAATTCACTCTAAGAATTTAATTAATTAATTTAATTAAATCTAAAGTCTTCTTTTGTCCCTCCACACATCATAAAATTGGGCCCTTAGTATTAAGTTTGCCCCCTTTTTATTTTATCCTATTAATCAATTAATTCATTAAATTCCTAATTGTCCTATATCGACCTTCAAGGCCCGATTTCACATATCTAAACACCTTGAATTGTCACACCAACCTGGAATCACCTTATAATCATGATACCTTGCATCCCTAAAAATTGGGGAAAAAGTTGGTCGGACTGATGTGATTCACATCAGTCCCTACTTTTCCTCCCCGAATTTCGGGATCTTGTTTTGGCAGTATTACAATGTTTAAACCCAACTTGGTGTGAAATTATATCATTTCTAGGTCAACCTATGAGAAAAAATAAAGTTAGGGCTTCATAAACATAGTCTTTCCTTTCCTCATTTGAAGGATCCAACAACTCTAGCAATTGAAGGAGCCTCTTATGAAGTGAAATTGCAGGTTATGTAAAGTCTTCAATTAGCAAATCAGGCATCTATCTAGTCTACATAAATCATTGTCATCATCAATTGAAGCTTTGAAGATATTGAAGAATAATAGGAGATTATCGACTATTGATTGGCTTGTACCTCTCCCTTAGGGTTTGGTATGGTTTCATGTTACTATCATATCTTTGCATAAGTTTCACAATACATGTTTTCAGATCTACATTATTGCTTTAGATCCATTATTGCATTTGTGATTTGAAGCATTTTCATTTACATCATAATCATTTAGGGTTTTTATGCTCATATCGTAGGATATAACTCTTATTCTTGCATTTTAGAACATTTAAGATCTTATACACACATAAGATTCTTGCACACACATTATTAGCTATTTGTGGAGGTGGAAATCACCAAAACAAGGGGTTTGACTAAGGAAAAACCCTATATAGCCACCCAAATACCATTTTTCAAGTTGTAGGGGCAGGCATAGAAATCTGACAGAGGCATGATCTCCAAGAAAGATAAAATAGACAGGTGTAGATCTAGATCCAAAAGCAACACTCAGCCTTCTAGGACCAAGGCATCTAATGCCCTCTAATTTTTCATGGTTCTAGTGGCAGTTTTGCAATGTAGGGTCTCAGGATTCAGTTTCCAAAAGTCTAGGTCAGTGCAGTATTAGGGACCAAGGCACCCAATGCCCTAGTCTTGCTCATTCAGGCCCAAATTTTGGTGACAGGTGCACGTCTAAATTCAATTTCCTATTTTGTACCTTGTATCTTAGTCTCAGATCTGCAAATTTTTATATTTCAGTTTACATTTTTACTTTTAGTCATCTCCCTAGCTTAGTTGATTATATCACTACATTTTGCACATCTCTTCTTATAACAACAAAGGAATAGAAACCCTAAAGATTTTCCTTGACTCTCTCTCTTGCAAGTAGTCAAAGTGAATCATCTCCTTGGGCTCTTCCGTATTTCAATGTGTGCATGAGAGTGGGATTAGGTCTTTGCTTACCCAATTCCATTTTCATCATACACATTTTGGTGAACCCAACGTGAATCCAATCTTCTTAAACTTGCATTTTTTTAGTTAGATCTAGTTATTGCATCTTTCTTTTCATAAAAGCTCAATTTTTTTATTTTTTTTATGCATTGTGTCTTTTAAGTTGTGTATGCATTTTTCATTTCAAAAATGTCGGATCTTTAGTTGCAAGATTTTCATTCTTATGATAATGCATTTGCTTATGATGATATGAGTTTAGTAAGGAAGAACTTGATGAGGCTCTTGAGGATTTTTTATACCCTAAACCTTCTAAACCAACATTGTGCCAAAAATTAATCAACCTTGTTACAATGCCATTTCATAGTGATGATGAAGATAAGCTGAATGATTCTTCCCATTAAATCATTCTTATGAAATCATCCTCCAAATCTAGTAACATGGTGGTCTATAACAATCACCTTTATGATTATTTGTCTCCTTTTTAATATAAACACATACCATTTAGTAGACATTATCATGTTATGTTGGATGATGCTCTTATTTATTTCATGACAATTCAAACTTCTTTAAACAATGATAACACATCTGAGAGGTTAATTAGCATGATAAATATGAATGAACATAACTTAATGATTCCTTTTGCACTCCCAGCAAACCCGTTATCACTGTGCAAGGAGGATATTCCACAAAGAGTCCTTATGAGGATACCAAACAAATAACTAGAGAGATTTATAATTCAATTGCTCATACATACAACACAAGAAACAATAGGCAACCCAACCCTCCTCTAGTCATTCCATCTTTGCTTCCTAATCCTCAACCTATTCTTTCTCAAGAACCAAGTATCTCACAAACTCTTGGTAAAGAGTATGATCTTATTGAAAAAATTAAAGCTACTACCACCAAGATATCTCTTTGGGATCTAATTCAAACTTCTTCTACACATCATGGAATGTTACAAGATTCTCTAAAGACCCTAGATGTCCCACCCGCCATGACAACTAATAATATGGCTTCTTTGATTAACTCCATGATAAATCCTAAAGCCCAAATTGTGTTCACACAATATGAGTTACCTCCTTGTGAGGTTCAACACCAATATGATCCTCTTATGATTGTTGTTCTTATCAATAGTAATTCCATAAGATGAATCCTTGTGGATAATGGATCTGACCTTAACATTTGTAGTGTTAACCTATTACACAAGATTAAAGTGGACACTATTGGTTCCCAAACCAATAGTCCCTGTGTCTTAGAGGAATGATGACTAACTCATTGACAAACTCAGGGAAGGGTTTTGGCCAACTTGACAAGACTCAATCACAAGACTGAGATCTCCTACTCTTTTGGCTCCGTGAGACCAAGGCGGGTGAACCTAAGCAATGTCCTATAACTTTCAGCTTCAAAACACTCTTGATATTACATATTAGAACAGATCATCCCAATGAAAGATACTAAGAAAGATGGATTAAACCCCTGGCTATGGCTTTAACCTTAGTTTGTAAGTATCTAAGCACTCATTGAGGAGGGGGGTTTTCTACACTAATCCTACTCCTAATATTGAAAGGCAATATAGAAATAAAATGATTTGATTTAAGGAATGATTTTGAAAACTAAAAAAAAACCCATGACCAATGCCTTATTAGGGCAACAAAGTCATTCTACAACAAGTAGCAAGTGAATCCAAATAGAGTGAACATTACCAGCTGGGTCTGAGTATTGATGCATGACATCAACACTCTCCATTGAAGCTTTCCTACAACCATGCTTAGAGATCCTACATATACAACATACCATTCCTCATTCTACCTTAGACATTTAATCTCTTCCTTGAAGAGAAGATGAAAGATAAAATGACACCAAACTTGTTGGGACAAAATAAAATGATCCTTGATTATATATTTCATAAAATGAGAACCATACATGAAGGAGATAGCTTGAGAAAAACTCATAAAATTTTCTTGTATACTGAATATATCTATTTGAAAACAAAAGATTACAGGCTGAGAATAAAAACTCTGGACTACTCTAACTTAGAGTTGTGCATGGAAATCTTGCTTCCGACACTTACAAAAGTTGCACTCAAATAAATCAAAACTAAGAGGAAAAGATGAAGACATACATAAAGAAAAAAAACCTAGTCAAACACTAAAGGAATCACAAGAAAAGACTTGTCTTCAACTTGAAATTTGCACTTAATTCTCATTGGACCCTGCAAGATTAAAAATCTGCACACTTCTCCATCCCTTTCCTTTGCTTGCCTTGAACTTGCTGTAGATATTTTAAAATCTAGAGAAATCTCCCTTTAGTTGCTTGCCCAATTACAAAATCTGCTCATTGCTCAAAATTTGCTATTTTGAGCAAGTTGTCCTCTTGCCTAGCTACACACTTTTCCCTCTAATCCTGAAGACTGAAAATTTGCCCATTTGGTTAAAAGTCAAAAAATGACTCTTCACTACACCCTCTTATCTACACCAAAAAAGAAAAAGCCTCTATGACTTAAAATGACCTGTCCATTTTATTTTCTAAAATCTCCCACTTTGTTGAAGTTATCTCTCAATTGAAAGTAATTACTTTGTCCTAAAAAATTGAAAATGCCTCCTTTGGGTCTTTGACTATCACATACTATTGTTCACTTTACCTTTTTGTCTGAAAATAGAAATTTGCCCTTCCCTTGCAAGAAAATCTCACATTTAATGAAAAATCCCCCTTGTTACGCTGAAGGCGTCTCCTACTATGAAATGAGCTGTCTATATTTTTCCTATCAACGGTTGAAAATTGCAGTAAGGCAATGCAAGATGATTCAATGAGTTTTGACTGTCCGTTTTCATTATGTTTTCGATGCACTCTGACGCAATTTCTTCGAAAGAAAGAAGCACACGTAACAGTACCCGAAACTCAAATATTACTGTTCTTTCAGCTTTTCACGTTGACAGTGTACAGACTATCAATCACCATCGCCTCTTATCTCTCACCCACTTAATGCACTTCATGTGGTTTGGCTACTATTTTAACTCTTCTGCCGAAACAACTGTAACCTTTTCTGGAAACACTCAGCTTTCTCTACTCTCCATTCGCCATTCACCCATCAGTCAAAAGATTGGTTACTCCCACACCTAAAAGGCTTTATCAATGGTTTCACTCCACCACGTCACTGTACACATTGGGTGGGAAAAAAAATTCATGAATGTTTTAAAGATAAATTTATGGCCTTTACTTATTTTGATAGGAGAGTTTATTAATGAGTTGAGGATTCATCTAACCCTCTTACATGTAAGTTACAACTCACTTAAATGGTTAGTTATTAATGTGTTATTTTATGTTTTAAAATTTAAATATTATTTAAAATTTATTAAATATTATATATAGATTTTATAAAGAGAGATTGTTTTTTTAAATTTTAATTGAAGTGATTTTATTATTAAAATCATTTTTAATAAATTAAATGGCATTTTGGATGAAAACTAATTTATTTTTCTTTTTGTATGAAATTATTTCTCTTGTATGAGATGATAAGATATTTGACATTTATGACGAATAAGTCTTAAGAGGACTCAAGTATAATGTGAAATTATTTTGCATACATGATAGGGTACATAGGACCTACATTTTTCTTTTGTGGTGATTATTTATTTAAAATTGTTTGATTTGCTTTATTATGAATTATTTATTTATAATTCATGATAGGGTAGTAGGACCTACATTTAGACTTTTTTTTCATGTCTTTTCTTATCATATATTGTGAGGGAAGAATAATATTTTTTATAATTAAAGATAAATATTTTATATATATTGTAAATATATATTGTGAAATATGTGTTAAGTATCGTATTTGATTAAAAATTCAAGTCTAAAATATATGTATAAGTTAAGATATTATTATTAAAAAATAATTAATTTTCATCATTGTATAAGAACTTTTATCATTAAATTTTTAAAATTTGATTTTATTTGTAATTTTTGGTTTTCAAGTTTAATTTTAATTTTAGCCAATTGAATATAGTTTATTTTTGTTTTTAATATGTAATAAGAATTATCATTTTAATTATTTAAATTTTATTTATTTAAGAAATTAATTATATTTATTTTTCAATTTATAATATTGTTTATTTCTTAATATTGATTTTATTTTTTTATTAATGTCAATATTGTGTGTATTAAATAAATTATAATTTTAGGTATAATTCATTAATATTTCAATTCTAATTAGAATCATCATTTTAATTATTTAAATTTGATTTATTTAAAAATTTAATTATATTTATTTTCTAATTTATAATATTTTTCTTTGTTAATATTGAATTAATCTTTTGATTAAGGTCAATATCGCGTGTATTATATTAATTGTAATTTTAGATATAACTCATTAATATTTCAATTCTAATAAATTAAAAACTAGTTTACTTTTTTATTTAATTAATTATTAACAACAATTTATTAGTCATTGTTAATTTTTAAAAAATATTATTTTTATTACTATTTAGATGTTGATATATCATTTGATATCCAAACTAAATGCACAAATATATCATTTTGTACAATTATTCTTAATAAATTCCTTCCCACTACCACACCAAAAAAATGAATCACCCAGTTGACTTGATAGATAAACAATATGACATAATAAATAATAAATATACCGTATAATTAGTCAATTATATAATTAGAAAAAAATGATTTTAAATATAATTTAAAAAAAATATTATTATTCAACTTATATTTGTCCTCCTCTATCTTTCCCAAGTGATATATATCTCTTTGTCTCTCATTTTTATCCCTATCTCTCCCTCTTTCTATCTCAAGCTCTCTCCCTATTTCTCTCTTTCTATATCAATATACTTCTCTCTCCTCTATATTTCGCACCCTCTCCCTCTATCTATTTATACATATCTGTCTCTCTCTCATACACACACACTCCCTAATTCCCCCTCCCTGTATCTATCTCTCTATCACTCCCTCTCTCTCTCTCTATTACTTGTCTCTATCACCTTTTTCTCTCTTAATATTTCTCTCATCTCTCTATCTCCCTATCTCTCTCTCATTTTTTGCATATATTTGTCATGTTTGGATCCTTGTAAGTGGAGGCATAGTTGATATGAAGCTATCACTTATTCATTGAGACCTATTTTACACAAACAATGTCATTTGGTAAATGGCCTACCAATTCACCTAATGAACTACACAAATGTATGCAAACAATAGACCATAATATTTCCTCTCTCTATCAATCCATGCCTCTCCTTCTCTCTCATCGTTTCCATCTTCCTAAACCTCTATATCTACATCTCTTTGCCTCTCTATCTCCATCTCTCAATAGTTCTTCTTCCATCTCTCCCTTTATGTCTATTTTGTTATCTCTCTATCTATTTAAACACCTAGATCTCTTCCTCCATCTTCATCTCTCTATATATCACTTCCTATCTCTAACTTTGTCTTTCTATCTCTCCCTTTATATAAACATAACACGAGTTTATTGGCAACGAAGCCTATTTATCTTCCCAATTCAAGGTTTTATTCAAATCATATTTGGATCCCTCCAAATGGATACATAGTTGATTTAAAGCTATATCTTCTCCATTGAGATCATTTTTGCACAAACAACATCATTTTCTAAATGATCTACTTATTGATCTCATGTATTACATAAATGTATGTAAAAAAATAGGCGAAAAAGTATTGAATTGACCTTCCACACCTTTTTGATGTGTTGTTTTGTTGTTCTCAAAATCTGATTCACTTTAAAATCCTTAAGATGATATGATAACTCTATATGCAAGTGAGAGATTAAAGGGAAGGTGACCTTCAGGACAACATATGACAAGGTATGATTAACCTTCTACACTTTGAACTTACTCAGAGTTTAGGCGAGTATACCTTTGTGAACTAAATTCACACCTTTTAAAAGATAAATCCACAACAAACCAGTCGAAAAACCAGTGGATTTAATCACCTTAAAACTAACTGAAACAAAGAAATGAAACTTGTACTCATGTTTAGTATTTGACCTACAAAATATGTAATGGACAACCTCGATCTATACCAGTGCCTTATCCAAGGTCACATAGTCATCTAAATTCAAACAATACTCCCCCAATCAAAATATCTCTACACATCCCATTAGCTTGGCTTCTGCAGATCCCTATATATGCCTGACACACATAAGAATTTATTCATACCACATCAAACTATGCTCATCAAGATTCAAAGTATCCTACAGAGAATTTACTAATAGAAATAATTCTTGCAAATTTAATTCCCCCCCTGAAGAGAAAAGCTATGAAAAATATCTACTGAAAGTTGCCTTACAACCTTATTCAAACAAAATAACCCTAGATTATTCAGAATGAAATAGTAAACACTTGCAAACACATTTGAAGATGACACAAAATTTAAACTCAAAACCGATGGTCTGTATATTGATATTATCTTCAAGAAAGTATTGAAAAAACTTTCGAATATTCTCCATTAAAACTTGGAAAAGCCTAGACAAATTTCTGCAGCGTTTTCTTACAATTCTTTTGCGATCATTTTTAACTAGTCCTGGTATCCATTTATAATAGCATGGATGCACATAGCTTCAGACTTTCCTAGGAGAGTTTGTTACAATTATTGCTTCTCAAGAAGAAGTTAAAAAACCTTTTACAAAAATGGTTACAAGTCTTTTTCAACCTCCGCAACTTCTTCTACTTGTTGTCCCATTGCAACCTCTTCTAATTATTATGCATCCTGAATGGCATATTTTCTTGTCCACTCATTGTATACATCATCAGTTGGCCATGCGAAGTTAATCATTTTGGCTTTTGCCTTGGTTAACTTTTTCCATGAATTCCTCATCTTGTTGACCTCTGAAATGAGAAAACCATAATGAGATTTGATTCTCTCTATCTCCTGAATTGTTACAACAAAAAAGGAAGCATCATCTAAGTCAACAATTCCTTTTATTCTAACTGACAATTTGGCCTCTAATTCCTTAAGCCACACTTGCTTGTCCTTCAATTGATTTGGGCTGACAAAAACTCCTGGGAGCAATTCAAAAACTTGAACAGTGTACTCCTTCTTGTACAAATTGATCTTCCTGTCAACATTGTCCACCCCTTCTACCAATTTTACTAGGTCCTTGGTGGTGTCACAAGTGGATTTGATAATAGGATCTACCCCTGCTTCATCATAGGATGCACAAATAAGCTCCAAATCCTACTCTCTAGGCTTCTACTTGTAAAAAATAGGCATTAAAATGACCTTATCTCCATTAAGCTAATTCCACATATCTAAAATCTTGCTTATGTTGTTATACAATAGTGAGGCCCCCATGGTGTCAGCAAAACTTGAAATTGTAACCCTCACTCTTTCTTCATACTTCTTTGCATACAGGGCCTGAGCCTGTTTTAAATTCTCCAATTCTTGGGGAGTGATCTCAACCATTTGAGAACTAGAAGGTGCTGGAGATTGTGGGAACTCAATAACGGAGCTGGTAGGTGGAGGTCTTGAAGGAGAAGAGGAGATCATCAGTGTTGAAGACTCACCTTGATGATACTGTCCTGTCAACTAGCTTTGCAACTTAGCAATGATGCTATCTTTACCCCTTACCTCTTCCTTAGCACTGTTGTAAGCTTTCAAAATTGTCTCCAACTTAACTTGGAGGTCTACCTTTTCCTTAGCCTCCCTTTCTGCTACTGCAACAATAAACTTTTCAGTCTCTAGCACAGTGCTAGCAGTTTCCACCACCTCTGTGTTCTGCACTCTTTTCACTATCATTCCACCAAGGTACTTGACCTTGGGGTGTCCTTATTTCTCCTATTTTCATCTCTTTTGAGAGACCACATGACCAGTGCAGCATTGTCTTTGCTAAAAGTGACTCCCTCCATGGGTTTGGTTTCTTTTCTCACTGCCTCTAATACCAAGGCATCTGCTATGTCCCACTTAGGGAGAATGAGTACTCCAGCTTGTGCCACCATATCTCTTCCTTGCTCAGGAGTGATGGTCTTAAACTCATCTATCATTTCTTGCTTTATTTCCTCCTCAACCACAGCTGGATCTTTATGAGGCTGCTTACCTTTTCTCTTTTCAAACCTTGCATTGTATTTATTAATGTTCTGCTTCCACACAAATTGCATGAATGCTCTTGATGTAACAAAGTTGTTGTCAGCCAAGAAGTCCTCACTGGCCTACTTGATCTCAGGATCCCACTCCTGGCCCTTGAACTCATTGGTAGTGATGTTCATCTCAGTAGCAAGGGGATCTTCTGGCATTCCCTCTTCTACTTCATCATATGTGTAAGCTATTTCTCCTAGACTGTCTAATTGTATTAGTTGCTCAGCTGCTGCCTATTCATCTCCTATATGAATAGGGGATTGAGATGGAGAATACAAAGGTTCATTAGATTGTATTTCTTTTCTCACTCTCTGCTTCTTTGGACTATCTTAGATGTCAATGACATCTTGTATCTTCCTCTTTCCTTTAGAGGTAGAGGGCTCCCCTGTTGTAGGCATTAACACACTGTAATTAGACTTCTTGTGCAACATGTAGTCACCAGGAGGGATTGCTATGGCATATGCAGACCTACTTAGAACCATTCTTGCTTTTTCAAGGTTGTTTTTAATTACAACCTCCCTCTTTTCTTTCAAAGTCTGCATTACATCCTCAAAACAAAGAATTAGGAACTTTATATTCTCCTCAAAAGGGTGAAAGCTAGACAATGGATCATAACTGGTATCAAACTAATGTACAAAGTCTAAGGCCTTTTTATAAGCCACCCACTTTCCCTTCCTTAGCTCCTGCTCATCTAGATCAAACTCATTTCTAATGAGGTCTTTAGGAAACTGGAATTGATGGGGTCTACCTCTGCATATTGCCCTCTTTCTAAACATGCCATTGAAGAAATCTTCAGGATCAGCACACCTGGATACTGCAGTTGACAAATGATAAGGTTGAAGAAAATATTCAAAACAGTTCCAACCTCCCTTGGTTATTACAAATTGGTGGGCTATAGTAACTATAGGGAAAATAGTCCCTTTACCCTTTCCTGTTAGCTCTGCCTCTTGCACACTACCAATTTGTTTGAGGACTTCTGCAGTTCCCACTTTGAGAGGGACCTGATAGGGAAATAAAAATGGAGTTCCTTTGAAACCAAATACTCTAAAAACTATGGAGACAGGGTATAAGTAAATATCACTCCAATTATGGACAATTTTTATATTTTCTGCAAATTCTTTTGGTCTAATAAATTCCAAATAACCTTGGGGACTCTTGGATTTTCTGAACAAAGGAGAGTCCTAATCATTGATGCAAAACATTTATCAAACTTTAAGAAACTAGCATCATTTTTGTCCCATGACAAAACTGTACTCCATAATTGCACTGGCATCTTTTCTCCATCTTTCTCTTTTACAAGATCCATTCCATTTGCAAAATAATCACCACCCTTGAATAAAAATAGATGCATGAGGAGGGAGTACCATCCAAAAGGCCTATCCACTTTCCCATTCTTTATTCCTATCTATCCTTCATGGATAGCATCAATGATAAAGGAAGCATAATCAAAGGTTACTGCAAGAGAAGGATTCAAAATCTGAGAAATCATTAGCATGTAATGAGTGGGCATATTTGCCTCAACATCCTCTCCTAAAATCTGGCAAAGTAACCAATACAATCCCTTAGCCCTAAGGGTGAACAGATTCAATGAGAAGGGCTCTTCAGTGTTGGGTCCTACAACTGTCAACCCACCTATCTTCACAAAGAATTCTTTAAGAGGCCCACTTCTAAGGTGGATTTCAATGAGGGCTTTCCCATTTATATCCCTAATGCTCCTTATGACTGGATCATAATTATGTGCAATCTGAGTTAGGAGATCCATATCCATGAATACTCCTTGAACTACCAATTTTCCCACATCTAACTCCTAGATGTTGTTCATTGGGGCTGGGGAATTTCTCATGCCAAATCCAACTTTGAACAGCCCCAACCCAGACAACCCAACCTGTGGGTCTCTTAACTAGTTACCATTATCATATAACCCCTCTCCTATTTTCAAGCGAGGAGCTCTTGGCACTAGTTCTTTCACCTTTGATGCCAGATTAGTTGACAATGTCAACTGTTCAAGAAAATCATCACAAATGGCCCTTTCCTGGTAATTAACTTTTCCTAAGAATTCTCTCGTAGGTGCCATCTTAAAATATGCAAGCAATTTAACTATTACCCCCAATTGATTCTGTGACAAATCAAGACCTCAATTAAAACACACTGCTAAGAAATTGCCAAATAAGAGTACAAGAAAACCTATTTTTATGTTATCAGCTTTGCAACTGAATAAGTTTTCTCTATATTTGAAGAAAATAGCTCTGCAACAATTCTTTAGAATGATATTTTCATTTGATTGATATTAGATCATATATGGTACTTAGGCTCTTAACTGCGACATTGATACCGCATGCTTCGGTCATCCCTTCAGAATTGAATTCATGATTTTCGTTCTAATGGGTCACAAGATGCCTGCACATTTTTCCTTTTTGCTCTTTTTCTATTTCGCAGAGCATAACCTTCGAGCAATTTTGTCAAACAAAATCACGCCAACCATCCGATCAAATGAAACTTGATCAGTCTTTACACTAACTTAACAGCTTTACCTTAGCACCGAGCACTACCTCCTTTTCGCCATTTCGCGGGCTTTATCCTCCAAGCGCTTTTCTTTCGTGAAGCTGTGCTAGGCATTAGATGGAACTTTAACTGCTCGGCGTTTAACTCTTACCTGGACCATCAACTTCTTCATTAACCACGCCTCTATCTTGATGGCTAACGGTCTTTCACTATTTCACATAGCTTAAACTGCTTTCAACTTTGGGCCACGAAACAACATGAAGCATTGGATCAAATCAGAGATGACCATCCTTTAAGTGAGACCTTTATGCTTGCTTCACTTATGCCACTCTTTCACTGGTTACCGAATACCACATGGCACTCAACCATTAGCTTTGGAAAACTCTTCGAGTTTAGTTCAAAGTCAGCCACATGTCTTTCCCTTATAACCGTCGGTTACACCTTGGTGGGCCCTCAATTTCTTCTGAAACCACGTGTCAATCGACACGTCACCATATAGCATTACACCTGGATGAACCTTTTCTTCCTTTTTCTATTTCGCGAAGCATATCCCTTAGTTGGTTCGTAGCCAGGAAACAACGCGAGCCCTTAGATTGAATCGGAGTTGATCCCCTTTTAACTTCATGCTTTATCTGTCCTTAGGGCCCCAAAACCTTTTTGCTATTTCATTGGTTTTAAAACATGAGCATTTTACCTTTGTGAACTCACGCAGACCACTTGATTTTAACTGACTTTCTCGATTCTTAACAACATAATTGAATTCGACAGACATGGGCCCTCTGACTCAACTCCATCCATCTGGCATCTAGTCATTTCTGATTTGACATGTCAACCTTTCATTCGCTAAGAGAAAACATCGGATTCCACCTCATCCTTGCCACCTGTATCTGCCAGGTCACTTCTTATCCCGTGGCATGACTCACCTCTAGAATGCACATTTTAATCCTTAGATCCAACTTGCTGACTATTTTGACCTTCTGCCACGTGCCATCATCTTACTCGCCATCTCGACCAACTGGACTACCTACTTGGAGCACCATGTCATTTCGCTACTTCGCGAAAGCTAGCTGTCGAGCATCTTCCTCCTGCGAAGCTGCACTAACCGTCAAATCAAATGAGACTTGTGCATCTATTATGCTCTTATTAAAACTCCCTTTTTGTGGCCCGAAAAACCTTTTCGCTACTTCACAGGGCATAACACGTGAGCATCTATCAGCCATGAAATAGCGTGAACCGTCGATCTCTCTTGAACTTGATCACCTTTTAGACATTTGAAAAGTCTCCACTATTGGGTCCCGCCAAGCATTTTCACCATTTCGTGAAATGTATTTCACTTGCTAGTTTCGGCTGTGAACTAACGCCAGCCATTAGATCTTGAACGAGATGGAGCCCTTTTAAACTGGACCAAATGCGTACCATTGAACATGCTTTTCGCTTTCACCATTTCACGAGTCTTAAAACATGCGCAACTTCACCTAACGAAATAGTGAATACAAAAGATCCATCTGAGAGATGCGTGCAACTTACTGGGCCCAACAACATTAGGAAGAAAAGACATAAGGCATAAATTTTTATGATTAATTCAACAACCGCCTAGGCAAATGACAAGGGGGGACACCTCATACGACCCCAAGACCCATTACTTAAGTGGATAAAGTAACACAAGAATAGAAACCAGAGGATTTTTGATCAAACATTGAGCGATTTAAAATTGAAACCCTAAACCCTTAAGACCTAACACAGACTTGAAGCAGTTGATAGTGTGTCTGACTCAAAATTTCAAAAACTTAGCCAATTATGGGAAAAGAAAACCCATTTCTTAATCAGTGATAACACGATGTACCCATTGTACACCAAGGTGCAATTTCTAGTATTTACTTGCTAGAAAAAATCTTGACCCTTTCCTATTTATTCATGTCATTATGTAATAATATCTCATCTTCACTCGTAGGTGAAATTCTTACTGCTTGAACATTTCTAAAACATCTCATTCTAATTTTGTGCACTTTTATCTTCATATGAGTGGTAATGAGATCATATAATAACTTCATTTTTTACATGATTCTTTTGAAAAAGTTCGATCTTCATTGGAGTTTATCAAAATTTGGATTGTGTTATACTTTGTTATCCTGTGTTGATTTTCTTTACATCCTTGACCAACACGGGATAAAATGTTACCCATACTTCAACTTAATCTCCTTAGACCGCACACCATTCACCTACCTACTCAATACTTGTGGGATAAGACTTCAAGAGCCACCCCAATCTTTTCTTATCCTGTGGTCGTCAGCTTGCAATGTATACCCCGTGCAGGGTAAGAAATGATTCTCCCATCTCCTCCTTGTTGCTTATCCCGCGGGTCAAATACACATTCAATCGTGACACACAGGGTAAAATAAAAGATCCATTTACATTGATCCTTCCTTATCCCATGTCCATTGCCTGGCCACCCAAAATATGGGCAGGATAAAATAAAACCCCTCTCGAGGCCTCTGGAAATCAAAATTCACCCACACATTACATGGGCCCACCACCAATGGAGAAGGAGGGAGTAATTAATTTGACCTTCCTATTGCCAAAAAAGGAACTTCTATTTTCCCGCTCCCTTTCCTCGTATGGGCCTGCCAAAGATTTCTAGCAAACAGAGATAGAAATTTAAATTATTATTTAAATGATTAAAATATTTCAACCATCCCCTTTTCATCAATAAATCAGTTTTCCAAATAATACCTCATGACACTCATTTTGCTTTTAAGTATTATATTTTTTTAATCATATTGATTAAAATAATATATATTTAACCTTTTAAGTCCCAACAGACACACTGGTATCTGCCTTAGTCAGGCCCCAAAGTGGGTACAGCTAAAAAAAAAATTGTTTCTGTGTAATTGAACTGCTTGGAAATGTTCTGGAATGCTGACTGAAAGTGTCTGGGGAGCGAGAAAATGAATCCATAATCTTCAAATTTGATGTTTATGTAACTTTGTATTTTGCCCAAAACACCTGAGGAGCTCTCAAAATGAGCTTTAAAAACTGAGCAAAACATTTGACCAAACCCTAGGAGTTGGCACGCTGAACAATTCTGATGCTGAAACCTCGAAAATGTTCATTTGAACTGGGCTTCAAAAAGTTGTCAAACGATAAGTTGGGGCACTAAAATCTAAGAATCCAATAGATGATTCTACAAAGAATCATGAGGAACAATTGATTTTAAGTGCAGGTTAATTGGGCACAAAATATGAATTTTCAAAGTGGGCTTCAAACAGTTGTTTGACAGTGTTCAGTTGCAGAACTAAACTTTTTGCAAACAAAATTGTCTTTGAAAAATCGTCAAACGGATTGATAGGACTGAGCCACTTGGCATGAGGCTTGAAAAAATATCAAAGAATCAAGGAAAACTCTCTATTTGGTCTGATAATCAATAGGAACAAAGATACAATTCCTCAAACAGGGCTACTCAAAAAAATGCAGAAAGGTGCAAAATGCAGACCTAACCTTAGGATCTCCAAAGGAGACTTCACAAACTTGTTAAAAATGACTTGAGGAAGCTTCACATGGACATATGGAATCTAAATAAGGTGTATAACAATCCTCCAAGAGGATTTCTCATGATAATTCTCCAGTGCAAAGATATGAGCTCACCAAATGAGCTACAAATGCTTGCTCTAAAAGGCGATTCTGAATGCAACTTATAGAATTTTGAGCTTGGGTCTTCAAAATTAGAAAAAATAATTGAAGTCCCAATAGACACATCCCTTATCAAACCCGATTCTCTTACTATTCATGGCCTTAATAATGTGGCTAGGTCTTCGCTACGTATTATAACCTTACCCATTAAGGTACGACCTGTTATTTTACCCACACTTATTCATATCATGCCCGATGGTTTGACTTATTATTTGTTGTTAGGAGTACCATGGATTCATAATATTCAATTTGTTTCTTCCACTTTGCATAGGCATGTTAAGTTCATTTATAATAAGATGTATACTTTGTTTGCTAAAACCAACTTACAAGCTTTCTTGCAAACATCGTCTTCTAAATATTCCTCCACTAGTCCTTCCTCAACAATCTCTGTCACTTCTTCTAACACCCCTTCTTCCTCTAATACCCCTATTTCTTCTAGTGATTCCAATGCTCCTAAAAAGGACTCTACTCAATCTAAATCTCCTTCCAAAGAAACCTTTTCTCCTGAAGAAGTACTCTTAGATGATGATAGGGGGTCTTTAGACTTTACCCCTACTTTCGTAGGAGAATATAAGGTCCCTCCAAAAGAACTTGAGATTGAAAAGGCAAAGGATATGGATGAACCTAAAAAGTAACCCACTTTTTCTAAAGGGTTAAGTAACAACTTTGTGGCTGCTTTAAAATCTACACCTCCACCTGTTTCTACTTCGACCGATTATGAAATTCAAACATATGAGACCCCACATTCCCTTATAGAAATGGATAATCTCTATGGTCCTAGTTTCCACATCTTAGCTAAGAGTGGATATAATGACAATGGTTGTGGTGCTCAATAAAAAGGGATAAAAGTTCCTTTAGAAAGTAATGCTCATGAAACATCTTTTGGACTTGGATATAATCCCTTCAAACCCACCAAAGCCTCCAAGAGACCATACCTTAGTGTCAATGTCATTTTCTCTTCCTCTAAGTCCCTTTCATTGAAGCATCCCAAGTACATTGACTTTGACTCTAGTGTTCTTTCTGTTAGCACACATTTTTGCAAGATATTTTGTGTTATTTATTGATGTATATTTTCATCATAAGAGCATTTACTGATGGATTGCATGTGCAGGAGATATGTTGCTGTGTCAGAGAAATCCAATTTTAGCCTGAATCTATATGAACAAGTATCACCTAGGCATATTAAGGGACAACATTAAGTATGGTGACATTTTGATAACCTTCATCATGACAATCTTTACATTGCAAGAGCACATTTTAGGGTTCATCATAGAAGCAGGGTCATGAGTGCATTCAAAGATGTTTTTAGTGCCTTAGAAGTCCATTAGCATGGTTGTGGAAAGTTACATTTGTGAAAGAAATCCTTCTCTTCATAAAATATAAAACCATGTTTATCGGTGTAAGTCACCCCAATAAGATTTCCTAAGGAGAAAAGGGTGCGTGTCGATCAACAAAATTCACACCAATGAGTCCGATGGCATTTTCTTAGGGTGCAATCAACAAGAAAAAAGTTTGACGAGTTAGTGATCCATCGGGAAGAGCTACACTGATAGCATAACAAGAAGGCAGAGTCATCAGCTTAGCATTCACTATCAGAAGCATGGAGAAAAGGTTATCCCAATACCCGATGAGGTTATCAACAGAACTTATGCCGATGTAGGATGGAGAAGAACATGTGTTGGTGATGTCATCAGGTCATCGGAAAGTTTCATCTTACGCTACCCCGATACCCAATGGACTAGGTGGCGAAGGCAGTGTTATCGATTGAACCTACTCTGATGAGGCGATACCAAAAGGAAGAGAATATTGAGTTATCAATGTAACTTAAGCCATTGGGGAGAGGTCTTTCAGGTTATGTCGATACCCAATGAGGAAGACAAGCCAGGCATAGAGAAGGAGACTTAATTAGAATAAGTTACACTGATCGAAGTCGAAGTCATCGGGATATCATCAGCTCATCGGGAGGAGCCATTTTTCGTTACACCAATATCTGATGAGAAAGCAAAGATGGGTGTCAACAAGGAGATCTTATCAGGGAAATGTATGCCAATAGACTGAAGAAGTAAAAAGATACACAAGTATGAGGTCGATGTCATCGAGTCATCGGAGAAACAAAAAATGAGTTGTTTCGATACCTGATAAGGTGACCCAATGTAACAAACAAGATGCAGACTACAAAGGAGGACTCATCAGAATAACTTCTAACCATCGGAGGAACATATTTGGAGCTATGTTGATACCCGATGGGAAGAATGCCATAGAGGAATAGAAGGATGGTACATTAGAATGGCCTATGCCAATGCGACATAAAGGTGAAAGTAAAACCTAGCCAGAAGGCAGAGCCATCGGGGAAGTTATAACCATCAGAATGAGGGAAAATGAGCTATGTTGAAGCCCAATGGATTGATCAGGGAGACCTATGCTGATCAAAAAGATAGAAAGCTGCATCATTATTGCATGTACAAATTAGAAAAGCATACAAGATGGGTGGGGCCAAGTGATTGAATCATTAGGAGGAGTTGTGCCGACTAGCCATTGCAAAATCTGATTTTAACGAATCCACCCGCCATTATTAATGTAGACAACGTATAGGTATGTGTTTGCACGAGGCAAATCATAGCACAATTTCAATTGAGTAAATGCTCCTAATGTATTAAATATATATATGAGAGTTTGTATAAGGAATTTGCATAACAAATTGAAGCGAATAGAGAGATTCAAGTGAAATTAAGCTGTACAAAATTGAATTTCAGAAGGCTTGAAGGATTCAAATATGGAGGGTTCTAGTTCCAAAGGCAAGAGGAAGGTCATTGAATTTTATGATAGTGCCTCAAAGAAATCTAAAGGTGGAGAAAGTATACAGAAGTGGAAGTTAAATCAAGACATGATTCACCAGATGAGCTCACTAGGAGCTAAGTCCTGAAAGTCTCAGGTTAATTTGCCTATCTGTGACCAGCTAGAGGACCGTTTTAAGAAAATTGATGATGTCTGGACTAGGGTTAGAGGCCACTCATTTTTCTTATATCATTACTCATGAAGGAGCAAGCCAACCACAATCTCAAACCCATGGATGATTGGATTGGGTAAGCTAGTGGTCCCTAATGTCTTTGTAAATATTCAATTGCTGAAAACCTTGGCTAAGGCTTATAATTCCATGAAAAGATGTATCGATTTACCAAGTGGTGATACATTCATCTTTCTTTCAGTAGCTACCATTCATGAGTTTTTTGGTCTTGGTTTCAAATCCGATGTGCCTCTGTCTTTTGAGAAGCTGGAAGAAGAATCTACAAAAATGGATACTATATACAATGGGTGGAATTTGGCCATCCATAAGGCTAAGAAAGGGAAATTGACAGATGAAGACGAGCCCCCGTTCAACATCAACATTTTCAGATAGTATTTGTAGTATACATACATGGCATGCGATCAAGTAGGAGGATTTGAGGTTCTAGATGTGGCCCGAATAGGACCTTTAGTACTTGCTGCAGTAGACAAATGCATGAGCCAAGACAATTTAATTATGTTGCCTACATTCTGGAAAAAATGCCCAAGGTTTTCTTAAATCTTAAGAATAACCTTGATAAATCTTTTAAATTTAATTCATTATTGATACATATTATCTTGTTTTACGGATGACCCAGGGGGTTGTGGCCTGAAGAATTGAAATTAAATGTTTATGGTTAGGATGGGGAAGAGTAGCCAATATAATTGTGGGTATCACTATGGGATTCTCGATTCATGAGATCCCATTATGTTAAATTTGAAGAACTTTTTGTTCAACCACTATACAAATATTTTGGGGTTTCTTGTGATGGATCATTCTCAGAAGAAATTAAAAGATTTCTTAGACCCCATGAGTATGGAGATACAAGGGTGAATCATAATTGGGGTGATTGGTACGTATGCCAAGATTTGTCATATGTTAGAATTTATGGGTTTGAGGGTACCCCTTATATGTTACCTAAATTGGTGCCTAATAGAATTGCATATCTGGAAATTGTAAGCAAGTTAAGTGTGTCGAATGCTAAGCATTTTGGGGGTTCACATAAACAAGCATTTCTACCTGGAACTCTGCATTTGGAGATTTCACCATTGTATCAACAAAGGCTTATGAAGTTATTGACAAAAACTTAATAGAGGATTATAATTTGTATGAGCACACAAGCAGGAAAAATTAGGACCCAGAGGGCTATATACACTAGGGCAGAAAAAAGAAGAATCTTAGTGATTACTTGCATGAGCATATTGAAGCTTTGGATCTCTTCAGAAACAAGGAGTCTAAAGAAGCTCTGCAAAATTATTAGGATTTGAATAAAAAATTAGAAGAAAGAAGACAAAGACTGCAAGAAATGGAGGAAGAAGAAGAAGTTGAAAGTGAATCAGGTGAAAATGAGGCTATCTCAGGATTTAAAATGCCTGGAAGAGAAGAGGAACCTGAAGCACAAGATCAAATTGTTGTAAGGACGAGTGTTGATGTTGATGCTAGATTGGAGGAGCATAACACCTTTGTGTCTGATGATGTTTTTGTTAAGTCTAAAGAGTTTAGGACCTTTTTGTATCAATTGAAAGGCAAGAGATTGAGGGATGCAATCCCTGATATCAACCCAGATAATGAGGTAGAGTTAACAATGAGGCTGAAAGCTAAGATTGATGTGGAGATGACTGTGATGACCCCTGAAAGAGGGAGACAATTTCTTTCAGAGGTGGGGATTATTCTTTTTCCTGTCTGGGATTTGAGTGCCTCATACATTTTTGACAGTTTGTTAAATTCAAAAAACAAAGAATTCAAATTGGATATTCAACGAGTTAATGATATTTGCATTGGGTCAAGGTATGACCAAGATGAGGAAGCTATGTTGTTATGGGCTCTTTATCCTCCATGTTGGTAAACAGATTTGTCTTTCCTTATTTGTTTTAAATTAAGCACTATAGGTTACAGGAATACAAACAAACTTTCTACCAAATAGTTGGAAAATCATTATATTGATTGACCTCTGAATTAAGGTACAACTCCCTCTAGTAAATATTCGTTCGGCTCCAAATTACATAAAATCAATAGAATGCTTTTCACTAGAAAGCACTTAAAGGAAATTGCATACACCAGTAAATACAAAATGAATGCAATCACTGATCCATATATAACTTGTTATATAAAGCCGACAGACTTCATACAAACACTAAAAAAAAATGAAAAAGCCTACAAAGGTGAATTTAGCCAATAGTTTTCTGCACATATAGAAAGTATAACAGCTCCTTCTTCAAAATAGATTTACACAAAAATCAAACTTCAAGACAAGATCAAACACACAAATTTGAAATCAAAAATAATTGTTAATAAAGTTTTGCATTCACCGATGATCAACCACTTTCTGCATACACAAAGTGTTTTTAGCTAATCATAAAGATAGTCTTTTCCAAAAACTTAGTGAACCCTTTTAAAGTCATTATAAAAGATCTTTATAGGTCATGAGACCCAATAGTTCCTTTTAACCAAAGTAAAATTAACTCGCAAGAGTTAATATGAAACAACCCTAACTACATAACTGAAACTTAAAGGAAATAACTAGACTCGCTAGCAGACAACTGCCAGCAGCGCTAGTCATACCATCTGCTCGGTTCCAGTATGATTGCTCGGGTTAGTGCCTTGGACTGATACTATCATCACCTTGGCTGCGCTCCACTCTTGATGTACTTTTGAAAACTCCTGGATTACAATTACGTGTGGCAGACTGATATGAATTACTCTCTGTTTCTAGAGCTTGTTCTTTCTCTTTACCATCTGCACTTTATCTTTGTGAGAATCCATGTGATCAAGATAAATGGTGAGCATCAACTCCACTTTAGAGATCCTCATAAAGTCTTCCATGGACAAGGATTTCTCAATCTTGATTTGTCTGATGTGGTTGCTAAACTGGTTAATCATCTCCATAGTGTCTTCTAGAGTTTCACCGCCCTCTTTAAGTAATTGAACATCCACGTAGTGTAAGTCCTTCTACATGGTCGCCCTCAAGGTTGTTAATTCACCATGCAGACTGACCAAATCATTATAACACTATTCATTAATCTAATTACACCACTTAATACTCTCCTTGCAAATGAACATTACATCTGCATTTAGTCTTGACACTTGATTTTCAGCAAGAAAGTTCATTAGACCATAACGTTGAATATCACGCATCTGTTTTGAAATCACAACCCACTTAGATTTCTCCTTCTGCCATGCAACCAAGTCGGAGTCCAATTCTTTGGTGACCTCATTGGAATCCTTAAAAATCTAGACTAAATCCATTATGTAGTTAGTTGCCTACTGCATGATCGAGGTGAGCCATTCTGAGAAAACCTCAGCAATCATCTTGTTTCGCTGAACTTCATCTAAGAATTTTTGATTGCTAGGTGATTTTGGACTAAAAGATCCTGAATGTTCGGACAATGGCAATGGGCTATTCTGCAAAGCATGAATATACTAGGCCATTTGCACTAAAATTTGTTTCAACTCAGCCTTGTCTCTCTCATCCTTCCAAGTACAAGAGATAATTCGTTTAGTAGAAGTCTCCAAGTGTTTCACATCCATGGCTCTAGTTCTGACCCCCAAATCAATTCGTTCAACAACATAGTCTGCTTCTGAAGCCGTAGCAACATCTTTGTTGGACTCGGGTCTAGTAATGTCTGCAATCCAATGCTTTGTGCTCTCGTCAAAATCAATCATTGCCTCTGTTTTTAACTTTTTGGGCTTTGCAGACCTTCCCATATATTTACTCACAGCATCCTCCATTGATACTAAAATCGGAACTACATTCCTTTTCCTGGTGATTGAATCACTTAACCATTTTGATGCTAGAGTCAGTTCTTTTGAAGGCATAGGTGGGAATCTTGCTGAAGATGGTGGTGTGGCATGGTCCATATGAGACTGGATTTCAAGTGTCCATGAGTCTTGAAAAATAGTATCTATGTCAATTGAAACCTTGTCTGCTTCGGAAATAGGGGATGCCATTTCGCTCGGTGTTTCTTCTGTGTCTAAATCCAGAATGAGATCTTGAAACCCTTCTTGGACCTTGACCTGGTAACTCGACCAACAATAGAAAGCTCAACCCCAATGTCAAGTTTCTCTTCTTTAATCCTTGCCTGTCCTTTTCCTGCATTAGAAACAAGAATGTTAGTCAAAATAGAAGTTTTACTTGCGGTACTCCTCTTCCCACTTTTGCTTCTTGAACTGGTTGTTCATGTCGGATGAAACTGACAACCTCTAAGCCAATTTTCCATCCTGCGGATTACACTAAAAGTGCGTGTCTGAATACTATCCCCCATCTTCTTGCTCCAATCCACTTCTGGAAGAGGTTCATCATGGACCCTCTTCATAAACTCTGAGTCAAGTATGTCTTCATCATCAGTGATGACACCCGAGGTATCCATGGGTAATTTCATGTCACAAATTTGCTTCAAAGTTAATCTAGACCAACCCCTTCTCTGTACTTCAAATTCATCCTAGCAACCCTCCTAGTAATCTTCCAATTAAGGAACATGCTGATCAGGTACCATCTTCTTCACATACTAAGCAATGAAACCCTTACTATCAAAGTTATCTCTTTTCACAAAGGTATTCAAATGAAACTTTTAAAATTCTAGTTCAAGATTTAGTGCATCAGAGACTGACCTACAACTATAATGGCCTAAATCAATAGGAAAAATTCCACTTGTGTCAAAGTCCTCACCATAATCTTTTGCGACATAAGCAAGTTGTCTAGAAACTTTGATCAAAATGCAAGAGTCTGAAATGTACCTGGGAAGTCTAAAGGGTTCACCTTTAAATCCTCCAACTCTTAGATAAGTGAAATGGCTAAACTGTATAAAGAAACTGCAATATATGTTAACAAGCTCAACTGCTTCTGCAAACATTCTTCTATGCAAATTACCCTGTAATTCAAAGGTCAACCTTCCAGCGAAAACATCATTCCAATGGAGATAATCATCAACATGCCCTTCTAAGGTCAGATTAGGGTGATATTCATAAAGTCTTATGCCCTAAACCCATTTTACATTGGACAACCCTGACCATTCTCTCACACACGCAAGCATATGTAATAGATAGGATGGCATATAAAAATTAGGCATTCCCAGATAATTACTCAAACCTTCTTGTAACCTTTCCGCAATGACAGTTCGTCGGTCGATCAATCGACTTTTATCCAGAGTGACCTAGATGAAGAAATACATCCAGTCTTCCCAGTAAAATGAGTGGGAATTACCCTTTACCCTGCTCAATAGTATCACCAAGTCTCAGATTGCAGGAATTAAATTTTCATGAGTTAAAGGTCTCGGCAGCCTCGAGCCCCCTTTTTGGAATTTTAGGAGCCAATTCCATGCAATCACAGTTCTATAATACTTCTTTTTCTCAAAGAAAATCCCATAGAATTTACCAATGGTCCAGTTTTCATAGGGTTCTCGGTGTGGAATACCCATGGTTGCCATTACTGTCTGTCTATCAATAGACAACAAGACTTCACCATCATTGTTCTTTATACATCTATTTCCCTTGTCATAATGATTCATACATTCCAAGACTAACTCAGGGCAAGGAGTAGCTGTGGGAAAGGCGACAACTTCTAATAATCCGCTTTGCGCTACATCTCTCATCATGGGGTCTACGGTTGAATTCTTTACTCTCTCTAGAAAGACATCTAAATCTAGCTGAACCAACGTTGTATCACCTAACTCTGGTAAAGAGCTTACAAGGGAAGATGAGTTCATCAATTTGGGAAAAATAGGCCTCATGTTTTAGTTTGTGGTTTTCCCAAATTAATCTCAAGCGAAGAAGGAAAATGAAAACAAAAACAAGCAGCCAACAGAAAACCCAGATCTTTAAAACAAACTGTAGCAATTTAGAAAGTTGTTGAACATAGCTTCCTCTGTCCTCTGTAAACCTCTATCACAGCCTACTTCTCTTGCTCCGAAAACTCCTTTTTCAAAATCTTCTCAAGAAAATAATAATTCTGACGAGACAACTACCCAGTTTTAATATCGAGAAAATCTTACCTATCAGTACTAAAGCTGCCTTCATTACTCCCCTTTCGTGTGACGTTACTCTGAAATGATTGCGCTGAAGCATGCTAAAAATATTAAGTCACTTCACTTTTGACATAATGAATCCTCACACATACTTGCCATAAATGGCATATTTCAAATCATTGGAGAAAGAATATTGCTCCCCTTAGCGGCCGTTTATCGTGCTCTAAAAGTCTGCGCTGTCACCACGTGGCAAGTCACATGTCTTTCAAGAAACCTTTATATAACTTTGAGTCTTGTGAAACCATCGCAACACAACACTAACATGACAAATCTTGAACCTTGAACCAAAAAGGTTCAAGTTCAAAGTTCAAAGAATACAAAATACCGATGAGAACAAGTAAAGCTTAAAATTGCGAGAGAGGAAAAAACATTCAAAACAATGCTCATTGAACCGTGAACCTTGAACCAAAGAGGTTCAAGTTCAAGTTCAAGGTTCAAGTTCAACGCAGTGTAACTTAACAAGGACCGAATTATATGAGCAAAAATTTAAGCAACTTTCTTGACCAATGAATTGAAGAAGTTGAGGAAATACAACTTCAGAGATCCCAAGAACACCTACATGCAAATACCTGTCACAAGAGAAGAATGGAGGCACATAAAGCAAAAAAGCATGAATGCTCTAAAGAAGAAGATTATCATTTAGAGAGGGAATCAATTTAATGAATAAGTACAATACAATCCTTATAAAAGGATAATAGCAACCCTAAAGGTGTGCAACCCTAAATAAACCCTAAAGGGATAATGTGTATTTAATAATTAAAATAATTATTAAATACCTACAATATTTATTAAATGCCTAAGTTTAGCTTAAGTGTAGAGTTTAATAAACTAATAATTAAATAAATAATTATTAGCTAATACAAGATAACTCTAACACCCCCCCTTAAGATGAACTTAGGGAGTAGCTAAAAAACTAAATGCATGAAGCAAAAAATGCAACTACATGATGAAGACAAATTTGGGTCCCGACAACAAGGCCTAATGAGGTACCCAATCACAACCAAATCTCTATGAACCAGAGAAATAGAGAAAACCACGTGGGAAAAAACTCTACTCCAAAAAGAGATGGAAAAGCAAGAAGAACAATACTGAAGCAGGAAATAGCTGCAAACACTGTCGAAGAGTAACTGCTGATCTGAAGAACCTCCACTGAAATAGAACATGACCAGGTAGAGAAGACTATAATCTGCATGAGTTCCCTCAAATGACACTACTCAAATCAGATGGAAAACAAAGGCAAACAACTGAACTCAAAGATACAAATGGCATGAGACACTAAAGCCTGAAGAGCTATTCAATCGAACCAAGGAAGCATTAGAACCAACAAGACAAACCTCCCCATAATGCTGAAAAGGGAGAGGGACATGTACACTAAAAAGTCTGACCAATAAGAACTGCATGACGAAGAACCAGGAACATCAAAGGTGCAGAGAAAGTACATAGTGTCGTGGAAGGAACACTCACTTGACACACAACATAAGGCAAATGTTGTGGAAGGAACACTCACTGGACAAAGGTAGATGGCAAACAAGGCAAACATCAACCCCCTCATGGCACTTTATAAGTAGTGCATGTACAATAAGGCACAAGATGTGCAAGATCCCAAGTAAAAAATGCATGATGACACTTTATCTCAGTGCGTTTGCATAAATGAAGCTACAATGATAAGAAGACTGGAAATAGAAAGAAGAACCAAAACTGAGACATCCTATTCAGAGAAGAGATCCTAGGACCTGAAACAACCAAGATATCCACCATAGTGCTGAAAAGAAAAAAATTGAATAAAATATTCTTGGAGAATAATCAGGAAAGAAAACTCATATTGTTGGAAAGTGCACAGAACAAGCTTTCCAACGATATAAAGTTTTTGAAAAACAAAGTTCAGATGCTCATTCTATGGCTCCTGGAGTGCAAAAAAGAGACCCCACTTTGACTGGAAAAAAATATAGTCAAATAGAAAAATTGAAAAAAAAGTTCCAACACCATGAGGTCCGTCTTGGAACCAGCTTTCTGACGCCTATTTGTTTTCGAAAAAATGACTCTATTTGCCCAAGTTATGGCCAAAAGAAAAAAACCCCTTTTTTTGGGCATAAAAAGGGTTAAAAAATAGAAATTATCTATATATATATATATATATATATTTATTTTTATTTTGACTAAAATTTTCTGACGCATTTGTAGGTACAGTCGTACGGATTTTTGTGCCTCGTAAAGCGTGCCAATGAAAAAATCATGGCCTAGATGCACTTGTCACCGAAATAGTCGAATTATATATCAAAATAACTGGAAATGCCCTTCGCAAGCCAATGGTGAGGTTTGCTTTGGCCCAAACTGCTCTGAATTTTTTTAATGATTTTTTTGACAAATTTCTCGAAATTCATGCAAAAAAAGGTAAAACCAAAGAAAAATTTCAAAACCCAATTTTGACAAATTTTATATGGAAATGGGGGTTTTGGGACGTTCTGAGCTCAACAATGAGGTCCGTTTGAGCCCAAAATGATAATAATAATAATAATAATAAAAAAAAAAAAAAAAAAAAAACTACCCCAGATCCAATAAAAAACTTTGAAAAAACTTGAAACCCTCCTCAAAAAAATCTTCTGAAAAATTAGGAACAAGCAGCAGTAGATGTAGGCTCTGATACCATGAAGAAGTTGAGGAAATACAACCTTAGAGATTCCAAGAACACCTGCATGCAAATACTTGTCACAAGAGAAGAATGGAGGCACATAAAGCAAAAAAGCATAAATGCTCTGAAGAAGAAGATTATCAATCAGAGAGGGAATCAATTTAATGAACAAGTACAATACAATCCTTATAAAAGGATAATAGCAACCCTAAAGGTGTGCAACCCTAAATAAACCTTAAAGGGATAATGTGTATTTAATAATTAGAATAATTATTAAATACCTACAATATTTATTAAATGCCTAAGTTTAGCTTAAGCATAGAGTTTAATAAACTAATAATTAAATAAATAATTATTAGCTAATACAAGATAACTCTAACATGAATTAGATAAGCATTACTTCAAAACAGGATGCATATGGAATGGAAATTTTATATGGACCCAACAGTGGCTCTGCATGGGGACTGGGACTTATAAAGTACCAAGCAATGAATCACAAGATCTCTGGTTTCACAATATAACTAACTAAGGTTCAACTTAAAACAAAAATAAACACACCTAGACTAGCACAACACAAAAATAAATAAATAAAAAACATTAATATGTACAAACTAACAGAGAGGGCCTGTCTACAATTGATACAATTTTAAGTCCTGCCCATTATAAGATAGGGGAAGTTCAAAACCATCCTGATAAGCAAGTCTAAATAAATTGGGTCCCTTTATCTCGTGAATCACATAAGGTCCCTTCCACAGTGATTCAAATTTTCCTTGAGCACCTTTCGATTCCCTCCTCTTATCCCATAATAACACCAAATCTCCTTTCATAAACTTCTTGGGCCTTGCTCTCTAATAAAAAATCTTTTTAACCCTCATCTGATGTTCTATAATCTTATCAACCAGCTTCTCTCTTTCTTCTTCGATCTTGGTTAAGTACATGATTTGTTTCTCAAGAGAGCTCTGGAAAAACGCGTCTTCTATCATCATCTGTAGCTTTGAAGCCACTAATTCTAAAGGATGAGAAAGTTGTGCACCAATACCATATACCAGCTCAAATGGTGACATTCCTATGGCTCATTTCGGTGAAGTTCGATCCGCCCATAATGCTTCATGTAGCTTCTTATGCCAATCCCTGAAATTCTCACTGACCAACTTCCTCGTGATATTGATCAAGTTCTTGTTACTTGATTCTGCCTGACCATTACCCTACGGATAATAATCAGAAGCATGTGCCAAATAAATTCCGTGATCATAACAAAATAAGCTCAACTCAGATCAAGAGAAATTCGATGCATTATCTGTGACTATTTTTTGGGGAACTCCAAACCTGACAAGGATATTTTCCTTAAGGAATGTAAACAATTTCTGAGTAGTTTTCTTTATAGGGATAGCTTCCACCCACTTAGTGAAATAATCCATTGCTATTAATATGTGAGTGTACCCCGCACTGGAGATGGGGTTCAAAGGACCAATAAAATCTAGTCCCCACTGCTTAAACGATTCTTCAATTACCACGGGTCTTAAAGGCAAGGCGGCCTACTGGGGTTTACCTATGAACAACTTGCATTTCTCACACCTCGCCACCCAGGCATATGCATCCCAGAACATCCCCGACCAATAATAACAATTTCTCAGGATTTTGTACGTAGTAACCGTAGAGGAAAAGTGACCCCTGCATGCTTCATTGTGGAAAGTTTTCAATAGAGCTTCTTGGTGTGGCTTATCCACACATCAGAGGAAAGTGCCATCTAAACCCTTTTTGTAGAATATGTTATTTGAGATAATGTACTTTGTAGCTTTCAACCTCAAATTCCTTTTTTCCCTAGGAGAAAGGTGATCTGGACAGTCTCCATACGTAAGATAATATGCCACATTGGTGAACCAAGAATCCTAATGATCAACGAATAGGGTTAAAGGTAAATTGTCCACTTCTCTGGACTCATTCTCCGCCATCAATCTACAGAGGCCTTGTCCTCTGACTAGTTTAGTGGGCTTGATATCTAAATTGAATTCTTGTATCTTGGAAACCCAAGATGCTCTATTGTTGATGCCAACATCTTATTGAGTTAAAACAATCTTTACTGCAGAATTGGGAACAAAAACAATCACATGTGAGTGAAGTATATAATACCTAAACTGCTTCATGACTTTTACCACCACATAAGCCTGGTTCTCTATCTATGAGTACTTCAACTCATGTTTCTTTAGAGGAATACTCATAAAGGAAATCGGTACCTCCTCATTATCTTCTCCTTTTTGTACCAAAATCCTGGACATAGTATGTTCTGATGCATAGCAATAAATAACAAAGTCCTTATTATAGTTTGGGTTCACCAAGGTAGGTGCATGTGAAATTTCTCTCTTAATCTCTTCGAAAGCTTTTCTGCTAGCTTCATTCCACTTGAAGGCTTCTTTTTCACTCATCATATTCACAATGTACTTAGTAGTTTCAGCAAAATTAGGAATAAAACATCTTAAGAAGTTCACCTGTCCAAAGAAGGACCTCACTCCATTTCTATTTGAGGGGAGACTAAGCTATTGTATCACCTTTACCCTCTATGGATCAACTTTAACTCCTTCCTACGAAATGATATGTCCCAGAAGTTTTCCTTTCGTGACACCAAAAACTAACTTTTTAGGCTTTAAGGATACCCTGTGCTCTCTACATCTCACTAGAACCTTTCTCAAATCCCGCACATGATGCTTCCTTTTTCTGGAGAATACAGTTAAATCATCTAAGTACACCACAATAATCTTATCCCTCAAATTTCCAAAGGAAAGATCCATCGCTCTTTGAAAAGTTGCCCCTGCGTTAATCAACCCAAAAGGCATCCTGTTATAAGCAAAGGTCCCCCAGGGAGTTATAAAGGTTGTCTTGTGTTGATCTTGCTCTACAATGCTAATTTGATTATACCCAAAGAAACCATCTAGCATAGACATCATCTCCGACCTAGAAACAGTTTGTAAAATATGATCCATTGTAGGCAGGGGATACTTATCTTTCAAGCCTTCTTGATTTAAGTTTCTAAAATCAACACAAATTCGTATCTCATCATTTTTCTTCCAAACAGGAACTATGTTCACAATCCAGGTAGAATGATGTAGAGGATAAATAATTCAAGCCTTCAACATCTTGTCAACCTCATGAAAAATCTCTTCTACTACTTTTGGATTAAAATTTCTTAACTTCTGCCGTAATGGGTTAACCCTTGGTTTCAAAGGGATTTGATGTTGAAACTTACCATCCCTAAAAGTCCTCAAATCATCGTAACTCCATGCAAAGACATCTTTAAAATCAAACAACAAATCAATGAACTTCTTTCTTTCCACTTCAGAATAACATTTTCCCAAATTAACAAATTTAGGATCCTCGTTGGTACCAATGTTAATTTGTTCGTACTCCCCAGAGCTTTGAACCACATGAGTTTCCTTATCTCTTTGCTTAACGTATCCATCTTTCCTATTGAAAATATGTTCAAGAGAAGCTAAACCCTTTGGAATTTTATTTCCTTTTAACTGTAACATCCCATCATGTACTTCTTCTATCGTATCGAGAGAAAACTCTTTACAAGTTGTCTCTGATCCCTCATAAAACAAGGATGTAAAAATATCAACACACTGCAGAAAGTTCTGAATTTGTTTATAATTTTTAAACACCTACCAGGATTCAAAATTATCTGGCACACTAGGTCTATAAACTAGTTCAACCCTATAAGTGTCGGTTGTGAAATCTGGGTGTGGAACCAGCAAGGTTGTAGATACAACCAAAGAATCTGCTTTCGAATTAAACTCCCTAGGAACAACTTCAATTGAAAAAGCATCGAAGGCTTCGATCTCATCCCAAACACAATTCCTATAGTGTTTCAATCTCTCATTTTTGATTGCAAATAAGCCCCTTACCTACTTAATAATAATTTTTGCATCACCTCTCACCTTCAACATTTTGATTTGCAACCTCTTTGCCTCAACCAGACCTAATAGCAAGGCCTCATATTCAGCTGTATTATTCATGTTTTGGAATTCCAATTTGAAAGAATAAGGAATGACCTTTCCATGGGGAGGAATCAAAATGACCCCAGCCCCTGACCCATAAGATGAACAAATACCATCAAATTCCATATACGAGAGTTCATTTGACTTACTTGCATCTAGTAATATACTCTCGTCCTAAGGGTCAGTCAATATCATGTAATTGCCAAAGCCACAATCTTGATACAAAATTTGAGCTTTCGGATCATCAGAGGGAAAGACTGTATATTTAGCCTTTGTTTCAGGGTGCAAAAGAACTCTTTGTTTTCCAACTGTGATCACTACTTGAGACCAATCCATCTTAATTTCTCCTCCCATGTCCTTACAAAAGGTGTGACTCAACAACATACCATAACTAGCAGGAATGTTAGCCACTAGGATTATCAACTTGATTCTCTTGGTAGGATGTGCTACCAAGGCAACCCGTGCATCTTTAATTTGCCCTAATAAGGGAACTTTTTTGGAGTCCATGGAGTAGCATTTGCCAAAGGTCCTTGTTAGGGTTAAACCTAAAGCTTTGGCCATGGCTGAAGGCATGACATTATCAAATGCTCCTGAGTCAATTATGCAATTACTCAACTTATGCCCATTAATATATAAGGACACATAGAAAGGTTCTGGTTTATTTTCAAAATCGGGTTCGAGCAAATCATCTTGTGGAGGAATAGTCCTTGATAAGCCCTCAGGAGTTACTTGAGCAAGACTGACATTAGCATGTGTTGGAGAATCAGTACTCGTGGATGTCTAGGTTTCACTGGCTAAGGCATGTGCATCATTCCCTTTGACAAATTCAACCAATCTATCAAGTTCTTTTAGGTTTAATTTCAAATACTCAGCCGAATAAATCTGAACACAAGATGTCTTGTAAAACTCAATGATATCAAAAGGGTTAGTAAAAGAATCAAAACTTGAAGGTGCAACTCCTGGAACTATTTTTGACATACCTTCATGATGGGTCAAGATTTCTTTTCCTTTTTTAGTACTGTGTATGGGTGTTATAACACCTTGAAATTTCAAATTCTATTGAGTTCTTGTAAGAATTGCGTATGAGAAATCTTCCAAAGAGACCAACATGTTTCCTCCCCTTTTTGAGTCAGAGACATATTCCATATAATGAATTTTAGAGTCGCTAGGCATACCTTGGGAACCTACTTCATCCGCTTCTAAGATTGTTTCTCCTTTACTGATCATTTGAGAAAAATGAACCATCTTTGGGCACGAAGAACCATCATGTTCATCAGTTAAATGAAACACACAAGAATTTGCCTTGAGTGGAGGTGCTTCAATAGCAAGTCTTTGCTGAACAGGGGTAATTGTAATTGTCTTCCTCCACCTCCACCCTGTTGATTAGGATATCTCCTAGGAACATCTTGATATGGTTGGGAATAGGAAGTATTTGCTTTAGGAGTCTGCCTCTTTAGGGCAATTACATCATTCATTAATCGTTGAATAACAAGACCTGAGGAAGTAGTGGGTTGAGCATTGGATGTTTGTACTTCTCGTTTCCATTTGCCTGCAGTGATCAAATCATCCTCTAATTCAACTACAAGAGTTTTAGCGGCATTCAAATCAGCAACCCTTTGCCTACAAATCAAGAAACTTATTTCAAAGGGCATTGAATTAATAAAAAAACATTTGAGATTATCATCTGAAGGTTTTTGGTTGGTCATAATCTTGTGTAGAATCTTATCAAATCTCGCTATGAAGTCCCTCATGAACTCAGGAAGTTCCTTTTTCAACTTGGATAACTGAGCTAGGAGGGAGTGTTCATCTTTAGCTACCTTGAATCTAGCTTTGAATCTTGTCTTCAAATCCTGCCAAGTCGTTATCACACTATTTGGCAAATGATAAAACCCGTCAACCGCCACTCCTGTCAATGTCTGGATAAACAGCCTACTAGCCACATCCTCATGTTGAACTTCTATTACTCCATAGGCTACACTAAAAGCATTCAAATGCTCATCTACAGTGACCATCCCATCCCTGCTAAATTTGGGCAAATGATCTCTAGCAGCTTTTGGCAAGGGGTTAAGGTTCAAACCTAGGTTCAATGGACCTACAGCTGCCCCCCACAGGTTATTGGCTACCATTGGAAGCATAATATTAAGAGGAGTAGGATTAAATGAAATGGGTATGGCAACACCGTGCAGGACCAATTGTTGACAAACTGGAGATGCAGGTGATGACGACAAAGGAGATGGAGGTCTACTCCTTGGCCTTCGTTGGGGCGAGAAGGTAGATTGGAAATTTAGATTCTATAATTCTTCAAAGATGGGATCAGAAACCCCCCTCTCCTCTAGGATCTAGTATATGGTCTGGAGTTCAGTGTGGAATGATCAGGGCAACAAACATCTAGGAATCTGGAATTGATTACTAGGGACGTGGATAAAGAAAACCCTGGGAACTACTATTCTTTCAATGACTAACACAGGCTGATTCAATTATCTTTCTATTTCGCTAAGAAGAGAACTTATTCTATCATACTTTGCTCGACTTCTTCTTTTCCTCCACGCTAGAGTATCCAACTCTGAGGTAATGTTACTTTGTTCCTCTTGTACCCAGTTCAGATTTGGTTGCAACACATGCAAAAACCCTTCAAGAGGCCATACCATTTATGAAGAATAGAGTATACTATAATGACGATCTGATTTTAAAACCAATTATTCTCTTTCATCCCCAGCAGAGTCGCCAAAAATCTGTTGGTAAACAGATTTGTCTTTCCTTATTTGTTTTAAATTAAGCATTGTAGGTTACAAGAATACAGACAAACTTTCTACCAAACAGTTGGAAAATCATTATATTGATTGACCTCTGAATTAAGGTATAGCTCCCTCTAGTAAATATTCGTTCGGGTCCAAATTACATAAAATCAATAGAATGCTTTTCACCGGAAAGCACTTAAAGGAAATTGCATACACCAGTCAATACAAAATGAATGCAAGCACTGATCCATATATAACTTGTTATATAAAGCCGACAAACTTCATACGAACACTAAAACAAAATGAAAAAGCCTACAAAGATGAATTTAGCCAATAGTTTTCTGCACATATAGAAAGTATAACAGCCCCTTCTTCGAAATAGATTTACACATAAATCAACCTTCAAGACAAGATCAAACACACAGATTTGAAATCAAAAATAGATGTTAATAAGGTTTTGCATTCACCGATGATCAACCACTTTCTGCATACACAAAGTGTTTTTAGCTAATCATAAAGATAGTGTTTTCCAAAAACTTAGTGAACCCTTTTAAAGTCAATACAAAAGATCTTTATAGGTCACCAGACCCAAAAGTTCCCTTTAACCAAAGTAAAATTAACTCGCAAGAGTTAATATGAAACAACTCTAACTACATAACTGAAACTTAAAGGAAATAACTAGACTCGCTAGCAGACAATCACCAACAGTGCTAGTCATGCCATCTGCTTGGTTCTGATATGATCACTCAGGTTAGTGTCTTGGACTGATACCATCACCGCCTTGGCTATGCTCCACTCTCGATGTACTTTTGAAAACTCCTAGATTATAGTTATGTGTGGCAAACTGATATGAATTACTCTCTGTTTCCAGAGCTCCTTCTTTCTCTTTACCATCTGCACTTTATCTTTGTGAGAATCCAAGTGATCAAGACAAACAGTGAGCATCGACTCCACTTTAGAGATCCTCGTAAAGTCTTCCATGGAAAAAGATTTCTCAATCTTCATTTGTCTAATGTGGCTGCTGAACTGGTTAATCATCTCCGTATTGTCTTCCAGAGTTTCGCCGTCCTCTTTAAGTAATTGAACATCCACACAGTGTAAGTCCTTTTGCATGGTCGCCCTCAAGGCTATTAATTCGCCATCCAGACTAGCCGACTCATTATAACCTTGTTCAATAATTTGATTATGCTATTCAATAATCTCCTTGCAAATGAACATTACATCTTCATTTAGTCCTGACACTTGATTTTCAGCAAGAAAGTTCATTAGACCATAACGTTGAATATCATGCATCTGTTTTGAAATCACAGCCCACTTAGATTTCTCCTTCTGCCATGCAACCAAGTCAAAGTCCAATGCTTTGGTGACCTCATTGGCATCCTTAAAAATCTGGACTAAATCCACTATGTAGTTAGTTGCCTACTGCATGATCGAGGTGAGCCATTCTGAGAAAACCTTAGCAATCATCCTGTTTCGCTGAACTTCATCCAAGAATTTTTTATTGCTAGGTGATTTTGGACTAAAAGGTCCTGAATGTTGGGACAATGGCAACGGGCTATTCTGCAAAGCATGAATATACTGGGCCATTTGCACTAAACTTTGTTTCAACTCAACCTTGTCTCTCTCATCCTTCCAAGTACGGGAGATAATTCGTTTAGTAGAAGTCTTCAGGTGTTTCACATCCACGGCTCTGGTTCTGACACCCAAATCAATTAGTTCAATAGCATAGTCTGCTTCTGAAGCCCTAGCAACATCTTTGTTGGACTCGGGTCTAGCAATGTCTATGGTCCAATGCTTTGTGCTCTCATCAAAATCAATCATTGCCTCTATTTTTAACTTTTTGGGCTTTGCAGACCTTCCCAGACATTTACTCACAACATCCTCCATTGATACTGAATTCAGAACTACATTCCTTTTCCTAGTGATTGAATCACTTAACCATTTTGATGCTAGAGTTAGTTCTTTTGAAGACATAGGCGGAAATCTTGCTGAAGATGGCGGCATGGCATGGTCCATATGAAATTGGATTTCAAATATCCCTGAGTCCTGAAAAATAGTATCTATGTCAATTGAAACCTTGTCTGCTTCGGAAACAGGGGATGCCATTTCGCTCGGTGTTTCTTCTGCATCCAAATTCAAAATGAGATGAGAAGCCGGTGGCTTGAAACCCTTCTTGGACCTTGACCTGGTAACTCAACCAACAATAGAAAGCTCAATCCCAATGTCAAGTTTCTCTTCTTTAATCCTTGCTTGTCCTTTTCCTACATCAGAAATGGGAATGTTAGTCAAAACAAAAGGTTTACTTGCGATACTCCTCTTCCCACTTTTGCTTCTTGAACTAGTTTCTCATGTTAGATGAAACCGACAACCTCTAAGCCAATTTTTCGTCCTGCAGATTACACTAAAAGTGCGTGTCTGAATACTATCCCATATCATCTTGCTCCAATCCACTTCTGGAAGAGGTTAATTGTGGACCCACTTTATAAACTCTGAGTCAAGTATTTCTTCATCATCAGTGATGACACCTGAGGTATCCATGGGCAATTTCATGTCACAAATTTGTTTCAAAGTTAATCTGGACCAACCCCTTCTCCGTACTTCAAATTCATCTTGGAAACCCTCCCAGTAATCTTCCAACTGAGGAACATGTTGATCAGGTACCACCTTCTTCACATACTAAGCAATGAAACCCTTACTGTCAAAGTTATCTCTTTTCACAAAGGTCTTCAAATCAAACTTTTTAAATTCTAGTTCAAGATTCAGTGCATCAGAGATTGACCTACAACTATAATGGCCTAAATCAATGGGGGAAAATCCCACTTGTGTCGGAGTCCTCACCATAATATTTTGTGACATAAGCAAGCTATCTAGAAACTTTGATGAACATGCAAGAGTCTGAAACATACCTGGGAAGTTTAAAGGGCTCACCTTTAATCCTCCAACTCTTAGATAAGTGAAATGGCTGGACTGTATAAAGAAACTGCCATATAGGTTAACAAGCTCAACTGCTTCTGCAGACATTCTTCTATGCAAATTACCCTATAATTCAAAGGTCAGCCTTCCAGTGAAAACATCATTCCAACGGAGATAATCATCAACATGCCCTTTTAAGGTCAGATTAGGGTGATATTCATAAATTCTTATGCCCTGAACCCATTTTACACGGGACAACCCTGACCATTCTCTCACATAGGCAAGCATATATAACAGATAGGATGACATATAAAAATTAGGCATTCCCAAATAATTACTCAAACCTTCATGTAACCTTTCCGCAATGATAGTTCCCCGGTCGATGAATTGACTTTTATCCAGAGTGACCTAGATGAAGAAATACATCCAGTCCTCCTAGTAAAAAGAGTGGGAATTACCCTTTACCCTGCTCAACAATATCACCAAGTCTCAGATTGTAGGAATTAAATGTTCATGAGTTAAAGGTCTTAGTAGCCTCGAGCCCCCTTTTTGGAATTTTAGGAGCCAATTCCATGCAATCACAGTTCTATAATACTGCTTTTTCTGAGAGAAAATCCCGTAGGATTTACCAATGGTCCAGTCTTCATAGGGTTCTCGATTTGGAATACCCATGGCTGCCATTACTGTCTGTCTATCAATAGACAACAAGACTTCACCATCATTTTTCCTTATGCATCTATTTCCCTTGTCATAATGATTCATATATTCGAGGACTAACTCAGGGCAAGGAGCAGTTGTGGGAAAGGCGGCAACTTCTAATAATCTGCTCTGCGCTACATCTCTCATCATGGGGTCTGCGGTTGAATTCTTTAATCTCTCAAGAAAGACATCTAAATCTCTCAAGAAAAGTTAAATGGAGTTCTTGAAGACTTTTGGATAGTTTACTAGATGAATATGGTAATAGTATGTCACATAGGAGAATCTCTGACAAATTACATATGTTGTTGCAAGATAAGAAGGCTAGTTAGGAAGACAGTGCAATTATTGAGAAAATTCAGAGACTAATAAAAAAGCATGAGAAGTTTGATGCAGACTTAAAGGTTGAATATGATGATTGTCAGAGAATTGTGCGGCATGGTATTCAAGAAGTGATAGATGAAACATGGCAGATTAAGGACAACAATGTGTGGATTACAGAATGTAAACCATTACTTAATGCTTCCCTAGATATTGCATGGGCTGACACCTTGGACATGGTAGAGATAGTGGACCAGTTAGAAAAATTTGTGACTATAGAGATTGAAATATGGGATATCATCTTCAATGCCAACAATTACAAGGATGAGGCTTACCTGCGACATATTCAGAAATATGGCTTGGTCTTGGATGGTCAAAGTTAATTTGTGTCAATTGTGACATATTTTGTAATATTGTTAGTTGTTATAGCAGTTAGGGAGTTATTAGTTAGGTTTTTGTTAGTTTTTAGTTTGTAATAATGAAAGGGTGTGTCCTTTCATTTGTGTCTTTTGAGTCGCATATGTATAGAGAGTCATTTTTGTATACGTGAAGGGAGTTCACAATTTACAAACTCCTATCTTTCAAATTGTTTGTTGGGACTAGTGGTGTTATGTTAAAGCAAGTCTATAGAAATGAAAATTCATTTTTGTGCAAGCAAGAATATCATGAAGTACTTGTGAGTCTATAGCTTTTGTATATCTTTTTATTCCAAAATTAATATATAAGATTCATTGTCTTTATCTTCAGATCATTTTATGTTACATGGTGTTGATGAATCAAGTTCTTTGGATAAATCTAATTAAGATTTTCTGCAGTGTGCCATCACATGATGTTGTGTAGGAAACATAATTGTTTTTGTTATTCTTGCAACACATAAGGAAACTATTGCAGTGATAGTCTTGCATATTTGTGAGTTTTTTAAACTGTCTCCAAAGTTGATTACAAATATTCGTCCACTAAGTAACATATAAATTGTCAAATAAGTCACTAGTCTATTGTTAGTTTTTTGTGAGTAAATTTAGTGTGCATAAGGTCCTAATCAAAGGAACATACTTCTTATTCCTATCAGTATCGTTCTTTCATAATTACTTAAGGTTCCAACAACATTCTTTTATAAGAATTAATTCACTATTAATCACATTCAAGTTTTCAAATTAAAGCAAGTTAAAAGCACATAATAAAGCACAGTTGTAGGAAACATTTTTCCATTCTTGCAAACAACTAATTTGACAAGTTTAAATTCACTATAAAGAAGTCTCTTTGTGCTTTGGAGATTAAGGTATACCCACATAGGTCTAGTGGAGCCTAAAGTGCAGAGGAATTTGGTCTTTGACCATTCCTGTTCATTGGCCAAGGCTGGTTGAGGAATCAGTAGGAGACTTAACAAAGCTCCAGGATTTCCAATCTATGGTTTTGAGAACCAACACTTTCTTTGGATGTCTTCTCTACCAATGATTTTTTGGGTGAGTTTCTAGGAGCCTATGATAACCTTCCTCGTTATCACCATAATTATGGATTTCCCTATTGTTTGAATATGGAGGCATACTTTGGGGCATTGAATTAATAAAAGATAACAATGAGATTATTAAGGAGTTCCCTCTACCAATGGATATCCTTCAACAAATCATCCTTCTTATAAGTGATACTATCAATGTCAATATGGATTCTTGTAATGAAGAAACGATGATAAAGATTGGGAAATTATTAACCGATGAAGAAGAAAAAGAATATTATGAATTATTACATGAATATCCTAAGATCTTTTCTTGGATATACTTTGACATGCTTGGCATTGATCCTAAAGTTGTTACTCACAACATCATCTTAATCCTTGATGCCAAACCTGTGAAGCAGAAAATTAGAAATATGAATCCCAAAATAGCTATGCTTGTCAAAGCCGAAATTGAAAATCTCTTGGATGCAAGATTCATTCGCCCTATTGGTTATTCCCCTTGGATCTTAGGCATTGTTGTTTTGGCCAAACCTAACAACAAAACCAAGATATGCATTGGTTTTTGAGATCTCAATAAGGCTTCTTTGAAAGATGGTTGTCTGCTTCCAAACATTGATATGATAGTAGATTCTACTGTTGGTCATGCTTTATTATCTTTTATGGGTGGTTTCTCGAGATATAATCAAATCTTCATCAATCTTCAAGATCAATTTAAAACTACTTTCACCACCCCATGGGACATGTTTTGGTGGGTTATGATGCCTTTTGGATTGAAAAATGTAGGCACTACTTATCAACGTGCTATGACTCTTATCTTTTATGATTACATGCACACAATTTTGGAAGACTACGTTGATGAGATCTTAGCTAAGTCTATACTATGTCAAGAGCATATTAAGATCCTTCATCAAGTCTTTGAAATAATTTGCAAATACAACATGTGGTTGAACCCCTAAAAAATGTGTTTTGGGTGTGGATAGTGGAAAACTATTAGGGTTAATAGTCTCACATCATGGTATTGAGGTGGGTACAAAGAAAATAGATGCCATAGTTAACATTCCACCTCCTTGAAACATCTCTCAATTGATAAGAAGGAAAAATACAAACTATTCATAGGTTTGTTTCACAACTTGCAGATCAAAATTTTACATTTACTCAACTGCTTAAGAAAAATACCACTTTTCAATGGAATGAGGATCCTACAACCTGCTATGCCCACTATACCTTTTATTCTATACATAGCCACTTCTTCTCATGCTCTCACAACTTTGTTGGCACAACATAATAGTGATGGTAAAGAATTCCTGGTTTATTATGTCGTACTTTAATCGATCATAAGGTTCAATATACCGTGATAGAAAGGCAATGTCTTGCTCTTTTTTTTGCGACACAAAAGTTGAGACATTACCTTTTGAATGTTGAGGTTCATATTATTATCAAATTTGATCCTTTAAAGTATCTCTTTTCTAAAACAAATCTCTTAGGATGTCTAGCAAAATGGGTTATGATGTTGACTGAATCTAACCTTAAATTTGTCTCTCAAAAGGCAATTAAAGGGCAAGCATTGACCAATAATTTAGCTGACACGCCTTCATCCCTCACATTACCTAATCAAGAATCTTTCCCTGATGAATTTGTTCTTCCTATTGATGCTTATGAGACTTAGAAGTTATATTTTGATGGATCTAGGTGTCATACAAGTTCGAGAGCAAATGTTATTCTAATATCTCTTATCGAAAAACCAATTCACTTGTCTTGCCATCTCAATTTCCTACATGTACCAACAATATGCTAAATATGAAACCCTTATAGCTAGTCTTAGAGCAGATTTAGCTTTAAATGTTAAACATATACACATCTATGGTGACTCTCAATTGATCATTAGACAAGTTACGCGAGTATATCAAGCTAAGCAGGATAAATTATCACAATATCAAGACAACCATATCCTTGTTAGAAAATTTCAACTCCTACACCATGGAGCTTGTCCCTCAAAAGGATAATCAACATGTTGATTATATGCTATGTGTAACTTCCCTTGTATCCCTAGAGGATCCTATGCTAGACCTCAATTTTATCATTCACAATCTTTCTTCTCCTGCTAATACTGATAATCCTAGTAATGTGGCTTATTATTGTGCTCTAGATTCTGATGAAGGGTACTCACATATTTTGAGGTATTTAACTGATGGTACATTTCCAGATTCTACAAGCAAAAATGCTAGAGCTAGGATTGGAAAGTTAGCTACAAGATACATTATCCTTTCTAATGTTCTTTATAGAAGAGGTTACAATGGTCTTCTCCTCCATTATCTTAGTAAAATTGAGTTCCCAAATTCTCTTGAGGAAGCACATTCATGTGCTTGCGGGGGGCATTTTGGGGACAAATCCTTGTTTCAAAGTTGTTCTGAATGGGATACTATTGGAAAACCATGGAAAAAGACTCCTTTGTGTTTGTTAAAAAGTTTCATCAGTGTTAGCAACATAATAGTTTGATCCATACTCCTACACAAGAACTTAGGTCACAAGTCACCTCTTGGCCTTTTTCCTTATGGGGTTTGGATCTCATTGGTAAAATTTCCCCTCCTTCATCCCAAGGACATACTTTCATCATAACCACTATAGATTATTTCATGAAGTGGGTAGAAGCAATTCCTCTTTGATCCACTACTGCTAAAGTAATCTGTCAGTTTCTCCTAGATAAAATTATTTCTCAATTTGGTATACCTTCCACTTTGGTCTCTGACAATGGTACTTCAATCAAAAACAAATATGTGAAGAAATTCCTCGAGAAATATCACATTCAACATCATTTTTCAACACCTTATTATCCTCAATCTAATGGTCAAGATGAATCCTCTAATAGGATTATTGACAAAATCCTTCCTAAGACTATAAGAAAGCATGGTAAGGATTGGCATACTTAGTTAACCTATGCTCTTTGGGCCTATTGAACAAGTGTTTGTATAGATATGGGTACTGCTCCTTACAACCTTGTTTATGGCATTGACGCAATCATGCCTTTAGAGTTAGAAATTGCCTCATTGAGAATATCTCTCAAGGGGATAGTCGATGATGATTCCTATCAAGAAAAACACCTTCAACAACTTGAAATGATAGATGAACATCACATAAACACACTTGAACACATTCAAGCATATCATAATTCCTTGCAACGAAGTTACAATGATGAAATTATTCAACGTTCCTTTTTTATGGGTGATTTAGTTTTCTATGAGAATCAACGCAATGTGATACTTTTCTTGAAGAGAATGGAAAATTTAGATCAAATTGGCTTAGACCATAAACCATCACTGAGGTTTACAGATTAGGTGCTTACAAAATAGCTGATATGAAAGGAACGCCACTTAAGGAGCCCATAAATGCTATGCATCTTCTTAGATATTATGCCTAGATAGGCTCTCTCTCTCTCTCTCTCTCTCTCTCTCTCTCTCTCTCTCTCCCTCTCTCTCTCTCTCTTTGATGTTTAAACTATATGATATGTTAGCATGTCTTCATTAAAGAATGTGGTATTAAATTATCATTATTTAATCTATATTGCTTTGTTCTTGACAAACATCTTTTAAAGTTTTAATTCTCTTGAATTTATTATGTAAATTTTTAAGAATTTACATTTTTTCTTATGCTAGCTTATTATGCAATTCTCTTTATGTGTTTGAGTTAAGATACATCATGTTGTCTTTAATTAAATCCTTAATTAGATCACATTAGTCATGTAGTTTTAACTTAAAAATATTTTTATACATCAACAATTGTTGTATTTAATTAAGTACTTAGTTATTTGATTAGATCACCCATGTATCAATTTAATCATAAAGCATTGGGAAATAAATCACATAAGAATTAAATTAGACATATATGTATATTTCCAAATTTGTTACTTTTAATCAAAACAATACATAAAAGCAACCACTTTTAATGAAAGATTTTAAGTACACCATAGATAAAAATGACCACTAGATAAAAAATGTGGCCTCTATACATCATCGCCATCTATGGATGGTGGTTACCTAAGCCCTCTCGTCCCTATTGTGGTGGTCCCATGGGTGTATAGGGGTGGGTAGAGGATCATGATTGAATCCTAGATGAGCTCCCCCAATCTTGATCCATGACTATGCCTCAATACATAGCTGACTTCATTTGGGCCTCTGATAGCTTGCGTCATAGCTGCTACCTCTCCTCTTGTCCGATCTCTAGCTCTATACACACTAAATCAAATAGAACCTCATGTTTTCTTTCACTCATCTGATGTCTATGCATGATCTCTGAATACTGAGGAATACATGAAGCAATGATGATACAAGATAATGTCTTCTTGATAAGAGATCACCACTCCTGTATGTCGACTATAGAAGAGAGAATATCGTTAATCAAAAACAGTGTTGTGTAAATAAAAAGGACTAACTTAAATAATAAAAAGCCTTACCTAGATCTCCTTCTTGTTAGTGTGGATTAGCTGTGATAGGGGTTTGTGCTACGGTCACCTGTAGTCTAGAGTCGATCCCCTCTCCATGCTCATAGTGTCTCTCTAAGTCTGGTGTTGTCAGAGATTATCGATGTAGGCCTGAGATTGGCATCACTATGTCTTCCTCCTCTCCTCTAGCCTATATTGCTAGGGGATCCAGAGATATGATGTTATCTTCTTAATGATTGGGGGAATCCTCCTCCCACCTCCTCCTCATCCTCCTCCTCCTATCCTCCCTCCTCCTCATCCTCCTCCTGTCCTCCCTCCTCTCTCCTCTTCCCCATCATCCCCTATCTCCTCTCACTCTCCCTTGTCCTATTGGTCCTATGTATCAATATCACTCAGATCCTTGGATGCCTCATGGTCTTCATGAGCGAAATTGGCTCATCGCATACATGGACCAAGATTACCCCTAGGATAGTCTAATGGAAACATGAATCTGGGTTAAGTCTTGTCCCACCATGTGATGTAACTACACTAGACTCCCACATTATCATTAAACAAGACCTCAACATCTAAGTCTATTAGCTCTACATAATCAGTGGTAAGCCTAGGGACTACTCTTGGTCTCACGATAGCTCAAGAGTGTCATATGTAGATCAAGATGGTTGAAGTAATACCCTGATCTAGCTCAAACTTTCACCTAACTCGGTTGAAGTAGAATGGGACTATGATGTAACTCTATCAACCCTCTAGGAAGTGATTCCTTTGCATAAGGCAAAGTTGTCTCCACTAATTTGGCCAAGTGGCCATTCACTGATACGACCTCCAAGTAATATCATCTGACCTCAATCTTTCTATAACTACTCTCCAATACAATAAGCCACCCCTCTACCATGGTCTAGTAAGTGGATAAGCATAAGTCCTAGGCACATCAATATCCACATCCACTACCAGACGTGTTGGCTTGGTATACACTCAAACATACAGATTTGTAGAAGGGTGCATGTCATTAAAATCCTCCCCTTTCCATAGACATACTCTACCAAATCATGGTAGAGATGGGATAGCATGCTCAGTCCCCATGCGAATACTATTTATCACTCCTCCATCGCCTAGATAGCATATGTGAGGCCCCCGTGCATGTGTATGCCTCATCCATCAAGGTATATGGCTATCTCGAATATGGATATCATCAGTCTCCTCATCAGCAGAACTATGCCGGTAGGATGAAGTAACCAATGAATCAGTATCCAACCCCTCGTATCTCCATGCATCGCTCGATCGATACAACATATCTTCTCTCACCTCAGTGATGATAATGTGTAATTAGTCTGATATCTAACTATTTGTCCCCTGATAGAGAGTCTTAGTATGTGGTACACATCCTCTAGAGTGACCATCATCTCTCCTACATGAAGCACAAAGGTGGAGGTATTAGGATCCCATCTCTCCATGAGTGCCATAAGAATTGTTGGATGGAACTTAATGGATGTCATATTACATATATACCACAAGCCTATGGACTAAAGTATCTCTCTATCTTCCTGTGACAATCATGGAATTTGGTCCTGTGAATTCTGATATGTAAGTTTGGCAGTGTGCTCTCGCATAAATGGCAATCTCTGCAAAATCAAACAATCAAGAATCAATACTTTATCCCTGAATCAAATCAATCAATTCAACATCTAAAACCTAATCATGTGACTACCCTTAGTCTCCTTTCCCAAGGACAAAGGTGCCATGGTAGGACCAAGACACTTTGGGAGAACCAGGGTGCCCCAATGGGACCATGGCACCCTAGGAGGACAATGACGCCCTAGTGGGACCATGTCACCCTGTTGGGGGCACATGTGCAACCAAGGCATCTACCTACTTAGAAATTCAAATTAAGTCAATAGAAAGTCAATTAAAAGTACATGGGTAGTTGAGAAAACTCACCTCGTCAAACGGACGATCTGTGATCATGGACTGTCATAGAATCTCCATCCATGTGGGCATCTCAGCTCGTCGTTGAGGCATTTTTAGTGTTATGTGGGCTCCTCTCCTGCACTATGAGACAAAAGGTGTGAAAGTGTCATTTTCACTATTTAAGAAGTATGTACTTTTCAAAACCCTAATTCTACTTTTATTTTGTTTCTCTACTTAATAATTTGTATCTTGAGCTAGGGAACTCTGATTTCTACACCATTGGTTGCATTGGAATTGTCTTAATAATCTTTCTTACCAAATATTTCATGATGTACTTTGATCTTGTATAAAGCTTCATTGTGAGCATTTTTCATCACCTCTTTTCATAATTTGATGTGGTGAACATGATACCTTTTTTCAACTCACTAATTAGTAAGCCTAAACAGGGGGGCATATAGCTACCCTCTGAAAGGAAACTAGGTAGCGGAATATAGATTCCTACACTGAACTATGAGAGTGAAAGAAAAATATTCTAAACCCTTTAACGATTACAAATTCAGATGCGCATCAAATTAAACATTAACATATATTCAAAACAAAATAAACACATAACACAACTTATATGTGGGAAAACCCTTTCGGGAAAAAACCCACACTCCAAAACACTCAGCTCAATTGTATTAATCAACAACAATAACAATTACAATATAATCTGAGAGCTATGCTCTTTAAGAGTCTTCACACTATTATAGGATTCATGAGTAATTATGGTAGCATAACATTGTCTTTCAACTTCTCATAAATAATAAGCCAAGGCATCACATATTTATAGAGCTCAACAAAAAGTAGTAGTCTTCCATGCTTTCCAAAA